>NW_006287821.1:355853-362486 GCF_000327345.1 Myotis davidii
TATCTGGGGTTTGTTTAGCTTCTATAATTGAAACTTTGTTGCTTTCGGAGATCAGAGCTGGGCCGTGGCAGGCAGGGAACCTTGGCTTACTCCATCACTGGAGCAAGCAAGCCTCCTGCTTGCTTCAGCTGCATGGCTGCTGGCCGCCATCTTGGTTGGCAGTTAATTTGCATATCCTGCTAATTAGCCAATGGGAAGCATAGCAGAGGTACAGTCAATTACCCTTTTGTCTTTTATCAGGCAGGATTGCTAAATAATTATTAGAAGTAATCATTAAATAGTAGAGAATGTGACCATGACAGGGGGAAATTCTATTACACTCTAGTCTATACTCTCTGATTAACTTATTTCATTAATGACAGGACAGAAATGCCTTGGTTATTGGAATGGCTACTAAAAGATGAGCCAATTCTGGACAAAGGCAGCTGCTCCTATAGTGTAATTAGTGCAACAATAAAGCTCCAAATATTTATGACACCTATCCCTCTTACTACAAAGAAGTTCTAAAACTCTCAGCATTATAAAGAAGCATCTGTGTAGGCCAAAGTAGCAACTCCCAAACCATTTGATCTCAGGAACAATTCATATGCTTAAAAATTATTGAGTTCCCAAAGAGATTTTATTTATGTGGCTTTTATATTAATAGATAGTATATCCAAATTTAAAATATGCATTAGTTGATTTTGAAATAATAATAAAAATCCTAATGCTGTTTTTACATATAAACATAAACGATATTTGTAGGGGAAAAACTCTATTTTCCAAAACCAAAAAAATTAGGTGAAAAATGACATTATTTTACATTTAAAAAAAATATATCTGGTTTAATAAAAGTCAGCTGGAATCTCATATCTGCTTCTGAATTCAATCTATTACAATACACAGTTTTGTTGCTATATCTGAAGAAAATCCAACCTGGCACAGATATGTAGTTGGAACAGGGCAATGTATTTCGCTAGTCTTTTCAGATAATTGTGACTATTGGCTACTACATCAAAGCCCAACAAACAGAAATTTCTTAGTTGAAATATGGAATAAACCATATCAATGATTTTTTTTTTACTGTTACATTAAATTCATTGGTCTATGTTCAACTTTCAGTGGATTTTTATCACACATTATTCTGCATCAGCATGCAGTGGTGATTTGAAAAATATGTGTTCACTGAATCGTGTAGATCTTCAAATGTTGACACATTTCATTACATAATATTAAAAAAATCATATTTTATCATCACCACTGGTCTCATCAGACAAGCCTTTAAGACTTGAAAGCCATCAAGCTCGTGATGACACGTTTTCCAAAATCTAATTTTTGCCTAAAAGCTCCAATTTTATTGCAACCAATATTGTCAGTTATTTCCTTGAAGTGACAGGCTCACTTTATTTTTTTGAGAAATATCTGCCAAGTATCTAAGTCTGAATTAGCATAGTTTGTTTGTCAATCACTCTTCCAAGTAAATGTGATCCTCCCTAAAAAAAACCTGCTAGCTCAGCTCAGAATTGAATCATGTGTCACAGAATTGCTTTATGCATCCTTCTAGTTATATCTCACAGAATACTAAAGAGATACACACTCAGGGCCAAAATGTAATAAAACCATTAACCTCAATGCCCCCTAAAGTGGTTTTGACAATCACATTGGGGAGAAGGGTCTGTGAACCAAACTTTGAGCATCTCTGGGTGTAAACATCATATTTAAAAGGATTCTGAAGACGTTCCAATCCATCAGGGGATTGAGACCAATGTATCACGTATTACAGACCCAGGACGCATTTAACATGACTTCACTGGCCACATTGACTATTGGACTCCTTTGAAAGCAGGATATGATAAGTTGGTAGGGGAGAGCATGAGAAAAATACATTGGAGGTAGTAGCAAAAAAATCTGGAGCATTGACCCAATGAGGAGAGAGGAGGTTTGGATAGGCATATACAGTACTTACAATTTAATTCACACAGAACCCAAAAGGTAAAGATATGAACTAAAGGAAGAAAAGGGCCCTGCATCCTAGGCTGAATTATCATCTCAGACCCACTTTCATTTCACTTACCTGCCAATTTGCTTACCAAAACGGTGAGTAAAAAATTAATGGCAATAATTAGGAGGAAATAGGCAATGTCTATCAAAGCAAATTTTACACACCAGTTCCTTCAGAGCCAGATGCACAGGATTCTCCAGCCTTGTCTCTGGACTGTGGAGTCTACACACAGACTACGTCATAAATGGCACAACTGGGGGTTTTGTAGCAAGGCCGTGTCATGCACCCTGTCACCTTGCTGGAACCAAAAACACTTTTATCTTCTGGATTTCCAGATTAGCAGTTGTGCCAGTTCATTTTAATTCAGCTTCGACTGTAGATTTAGAGGTATCCAAAGGGAGAGGATTCAGTATGTCTAAATGGTCTTCATTCACTTTCTAAAGTAAGTGCCTCTGGCATCAAGAACAGAACGTTTATTTTCATTGACCTAGAAATTCTATCTCTGGGAATATATTACTAAAAATAATTATAATTACAGACAAACATCTAGCCACATGCTGTGCATGGCAGAGAAACAAGTCAAGTTACAGGGCAAGGTTAAGTAAACTTAACCTCTACTTGATGGATTAAAAGGAACCATTACAAATGACTCAGATACAAAAAAGCTTATGATAAATTGAAAAAGAAAACCCCCAAACAGATTGTGTGAATGAAAAAGGGCCACATACTAAATCTGACAAGCTCAGGGGAGGCCTGCATGGTAGGCCTAACAAACTCAGAGACTGACAGTAACCATAGAGGATGGTCTAAACATAAAATTCCTAACCAAAAGTGGGTCAAGGTTGTTAGTCATGTAGCTTCCTTGACAAAGGTCACTATTTACTGTAAATGAGCAGGTCTATTGTCTTTTTGCATCTAAGATAACACAGATCCATTTCCCTGACTCCTCAAGGCACAAACACCAAAGTACCAGACCACAGAACCCATAGCTGCTGTTTTGTTGCCTGCATATTATCTCTGAGTGCTGTAAATGTTAACTATCCTTCGCCGAAACTGGTTTGGCTCAGTGGATAGAGTGTCGGTCTGCGGACTGAAGGGTCCCAGGTTCGATTTCGGTCAAGGGCATGTACCTGGGTTGTGGGCACATCCCCAGTGGGGGATGTGCAGGAGGCAGCTGATCGATGTTTCTCTCTCATTGGTGTTTCTAACTCTCTATCCCTCTCCCTTCCTCTCTGTAAAAAATCAATAAAACATATTTTAAAAAATGTTTAAAGAAACAAACAGAAAACAATGTTTCAGGGAGATACCCTGACAGTCTTAAGTCTCTGTTTTTCTTTTTATCTAACCTTCACTTTGCTTTCTCCTGCCCCTTTAATCTATCATCAGTGGATTTCATGTAACCCTCCTTACATCTCCTCCTTTTATTCTAATGTATAAAATAAACTGCAAAACTGCCATTCTCTGGGACATTTTCCCAATCTGTTGAGACTTTGCTTCCTGGCAATTATAATCAGGTTGGCTCAAATAAACTCATAAAGTTATCTACAGGTTTGGACATTTCGTAAACAATTGCTACAATTAAAAGATAGGAAAAAATGAAAAAAATAAAAATCATACACACACACACACACACAACTCTATCAATAATGGTTGATTGTAGAGAATAAACCATGCGACATTTTTCTACTTTTAATTTATCAAATGTTTGTGGGGCACCAACAAGAAGCAGACATTGCTCTAGATGACTGACACACATCAGTGAACAAAACAAAGCCCCCCCGCCCTCCTGAAGCTTCTGGCAGATGGAGAAGACAAATAATCATATTTATTATGTAAAGAATGTAGTCTGTTTTAAGGTATTAAATACTATGAAAAAGAAGCACCTGGAGAAAGCAGGTTGTATGTGCTCAGATGTCACCTTCCCAAAAAGGCAATCCGAACTTCCCCTGGATAGTTGATCAACCCTCATCTTCAAGTCTTGCAGAATGAATAGTGAGTTGTAGACAGAGGAAATAGCTAGGGCATCTAGGGTGGGAATGTAACTGGTATGTTTAAAGCAACAGCAAAGAGGTCAATTTGGCCAAGGCAGAATGAGAGCAGGAATAGTAGTAGGGAGGTCAGAGAGATAATGAGGCCCACTCATGTGGTCCTTGTAGGCCCTGTACAGACTATGGATTTTACTCAGTATATAAAGGCAAGGGTTCATTATTGAAAGTGAGAAAAGAAAGAGGCCTATTTCAATGAGGTAGACCTTATAAAATAAGTCTTGTAGGTGAACAGTCCCTACCACCTTCTGATTTTGAGCGCTTCAGCCAACTGCATATTGCTTTTCCCTTTCATGGAAGAGAGCTATGCAGGACCTCCCAAAGTGGCAAGAGTTATCCCTTCCCAGACAAGAGCTTGTCTGTACATAAGGGTATATCAGAGGCCTCATTCTTCCCCTAGAATCTTAAAATGCCCACTCAAGCTCAGTAGTTGGTATATCATCTCAGCTGGTCCCCCACCAATCTGCTGTGATTGAGGTTCAGCCACGAGCAAAGCAGTATGTGTACTTACTATTCTCATTCTATAGCCTTGACTTGTGTTCTGTCAGGTCATTTGCCAACTGAGTCACTTCATCTAGTTTTACGTTTGCTTCATTCAAGCACTCTTTACACATACTACAGAGCTTCTCACATTAACCTACAAGTTGAGAAAGAAGGGCTGGACATGGCTCATAAAACCCATGCTGAATTAGCTGTATGAGAAGGGAGGGGGAGTTATGGGGAGGTTCCTGGACTCTTGTGCTCTCTTCTGCCCTGAAGGCAACAGCTAGCATTGGGAAACCATGTCTTCTAATTTAAGCAAGCACAATAAACTTAGGGCCTGTGCTCCTAAGAGACCCAGACTTCTCAGAGTATAGGGGTCAATAGAGAAATTCAACTCTCTGGATATTGGACCCCCTCTAGAATTCTTTGTTCTTTTGGAAGGGAACATGTCAAATACTGATGAATTACAGAATCACTTCCTGAAATGATTTTATATATTTAACCATCTTATTTTCCCACTAGAATATAAGTGCCATGAGAATAAAAATTCTATTTGATCACAAATATACCTTCAGTGCCTAGAATAGTGCTAAGCACATACTAGTAGCTCACAAAATAAGGGGTAGGTATAGAAGGAAGGGAGGCAAAGGGAAGAGGAGATGAAGGAAGAAAGAAAGATTGCCGAAGAGCTGACCAAGCAGGAAGGGAGAAAGTAGATAGATCTAAACAGCAATCTATATTTTTTTAAATATTTTTTATTTATTTCAGAGAGTAAGGGAGAGGGAGGGAAACATCAATGATGAAAGAGAATCATTGATCAGCTGCCTCCTGCATGCCCCTACTGGGGATTGAGCCTCCACCCCTAGGCATGAACCCTGACCTCCTGGTTCATATGTCAATGTTCTTAATAACAGAAATTTGAACTGTCAAAGTATCTGCACCCTCCTGATCATGAAGTCAGCAGGCTCAAGATAATCTTATTGGGTTAATACTTCAATCCCAAATTGAAACTTCTGAGAATTGTTTTTTCAGAAGAGGAAAGGATATGCCATTAGGCTTTTGTACTTCTACAAAAGATTGGTTATCTAATCACTGGATTCTTGCCACACTCTGGAACTAATGCTAGTGACTGTGAAACCAATAAGACCAAGAGCTGCCAAATATAAGATGGTAATATCCTCTTTACTTAGCTTTAATTTGTATTCTTATTATTAACACTAGGGGCCCAGTGCATGAATTTGTGCACCTTGAAAGGAACTGTGGGCTGTGAGGCTGTGGTGCACACAGGGGCAAGTCTTGGCCCATCCTCCATGCCCCCGGCTGGTCCCTCCCACTGGGGACCCCAGTCCCCTGTCTGCTGGCAGCCCTGCTCCCGTCATGACTCCCATGTACTGATGGTGCAGAGCGATTGGGGCCGGCACCAGCAGCAGGTGCGAGCAGTGGCTGCTGCCCCATTTGCCCTTCAGGAGCAGGGGGAAGTGGAGAAGCCCTCAGGGGTGATCAGGGTCAGCAGCCACTGCTCGCACCCACTGATGGCACGGAGCGATCGGGACCAGTGCCAGGTGTGAGCAGCAGCTCTGGTGCTGGCAGCGGGTGTGAGTGGGGCTGGTGTCAACAGCAAGTGCAAGCACCAGGCAGGACCATGGCATGCGGGAGCAAAGAATTTTCAATAACCACCAGAGGCTCATCCCAATGACAGCAACCAGAGCCCCACCTTGGTCTGGTGCCCCTGCTCACCTGCTCCACCATCATGTCATGGCCAATGCCCACCATGTTCCATGTTCTGCCACCTGCTGCCGATGCCCACCATGTTCTGTGCGTGCCCCCTGGTGTTCAGCACAAGTCACAGCAACCGGTTGTTCATTTGGTTGTTTGGTTGTTCTGCATTCTGTCTATTTGCATATTAGGGTGATAGATAGATAGATAGATAGATAGATAGATAGATAGATAGATAGATAATAGATAGATGATAGATAATCAAACATAGTAGAATGACATTGGTGGTGCTACTGACCCATAGTTCTGTGGAGTTTACAAAGCTGTTTTTGTGTTTTGCTCTTTACACGTATTAAATGTCAACCCATACCACTTCCCCATGAGACTTTGTCTCTAAAAGAAAGAGTG
>NW_006287821.1:362527-373175 GCF_000327345.1 Myotis davidii
CAGAATAGGAAGACAAAGAAGGGATCACCTATAGGCATTTGGGAAAATGGTGAACCTGGTGGTAAATCTAATAGTCTCAATGTTAAACTAATATTTATGATAGAGCAGTGGCCAAGGATCAGGAACATTTAAAAGATGATACCAGGTTTGGTCCTCTGGTAAACCTCTGCATCAGCACATATCCTGGAGATCTCCAACTGGAGTGTACACTATGTTGAAGATTGTTCTTTTAAGCTCATACTAGTGACTATTCTAAACTTCCTATGAAAGACTATTAGATTATATCTTCTTATATCCCCAAGCCCAAATATATTGTTTGACACAATATAGGCACTTCATAAATGTCTGAGACACTCAAATTATTGCAGACTTTGATGAGAGGCTGGCCATCATACCCACTAAAGTTTACTTAGAGGTCATAGTCAAGCTCTCCTTATAAACTCCAACATCCTAATTTTTTTTTTTTAACTTGGTTAGAATCTTATCCACCAATTAGCAAGCAAGTGAAGAGCCAAATCACGTATATGCCCATTAGGAAGCTAACGAGGAAAGTCATATAGTTCTATTTTACAGAGGTCCCCGAGCACATCCAGGCTTGTTGGGGGTTGTGAAAACACACCTGGCAGGTATTTCATGGCAGCTTCTCACACAACGCCATCAGCATTATGCAGGTTAGAGCACTGATGTTAAATGCCAGGCTCACTCTCTGATGCTATCAGAAGGAAGCGATGCTAGTGACAATTGGGACAGTGTTTGGATGGTCTGGAATTTGTAATTATGTTTTGAACGTTGAATATGTTTGTTCTCATTTATGAAACTTGGCACACTCATTGCTTTCCTCATATTACTCAGGAGTTCAGGTTGACTCTGTTTTATAAATGAGAAAAGTGTTAGAGAGGCTGAATACCTTGCCCAAATTCACATAGCTAATAAGTGTTGGAATTAGGATTTAAACTGACAACTGCCTGTGCCGATGCAAACAAAGAAACATATCAAATACTAGATTCCTAAGATATGAATTCGTAATAACAAAGAAAATTGATGCCCTAATTGGCTCAAATTGTCAAGAATCCTGGGTCCCAGAGGAAACTGGATAAAAATATGATGACTGTTAATCATTTTCATCTTATGTTGTCTCCAATAATAAGTGACCCATTAACTGGGCCATGAGGAACACATCCAGGTGCGAGAAATGGCACTTCTGTTTATGGCCCTGAATATGCTATGCTAGGCACCTGTTTGCTGAGGGTGAAAGAACACAGATCTCTATAATATGAGTTAGTCAATGATGTGTGGAAGTGGCAAGCAGAGGAGCCAGAGACTCTCCAGTTTTCAAGAGACACCTGTGTGGTAAAGTAGGCAGCCACCTGGGCAGACAGACAAGGCACGGGCCCATAGGCATAGCTTCAAATGGTAGGTGTCCATGGACACTGCTAACCATTGATACAGTGTTTTCAATTCACGAAGTATTTTAATATGCAGGATCTTCAAAGATAATGAGATTGTTTCCCTGAAGGTGGCCTGTACAAGAATATAACATTCAAAGGGGTTGTACCTTCAAAAGAACTTCACATTTAAGTATAAGGATGGCCAATTTTCACACCAGGAAAGAAGAGGTTAATGGAAAAATGCAAATTCATCTTAAAGCTGGTTCTTAAAATGATGCATAAAAATGCTGCCTCCCAGAAATGCAGGAACCAATGGGAGTTCAAAATAATCAAAATAATTGTGAGATTGCCTATAACTTCTAAATTTCCCTGGGCCTCCCTGACAGCATAATATGCTTTTGAAAATGCTTCCGTTTCCAATGTACCATTGAGTATTGGCATTTCTGGCATTATAATTCAGGAAAGATGAAGTAAACAATTCAAGGAAAAGTTCAGCATAATGTGTGTGCCTCTGAGAGTGAACAGAATCGATTTATCCCACCAACAGATATTTAAGGCAGCAGCAGAATGTGGTCACCCACAGATACACACAGAATTTAGAGTTGAAGCCCAGGTATGACATATAATTGTGGGACCTTAAATAAGTCACTGAACCTATGAGCCAAAGAATTTCCAGAATTTTGTGAAATTTTGCATGTGTAAAAGTTAATGCTGGTAATTGAGTGCACAGATTACACAAAGCATGTAGTAAACATGAGTAAAATAAGACCTAGTTTCTGCCTTAGAAATGCTTTCTACTTAAGCAAAGCTAAAAAGCCATAATGTTAAAAAAAAAAAAAAAGTCCCTAAGTGCTACAGGAATTCAGAAATAGATAAATTTTAATATGGGAAGTTGAAATTGAGTGTTCTGTGGAGCAGGTGAAGTTTGGAAAAGGCAGAAGTTCTAAGATCACTTTTAAGTGGGGACATCATTCAATAAAGCCATGTCTAGAAATATTAATATGGGTACTGGATAGGATGGACTGGCAAAGAGAAGACCAAAGCAAAAAATAGTAATTTAGGAAGCAACTGTGATAGTCCAGCTGACAGGTAATGAGAGTGCTACAATGTTCCTGGGAGTGGACTGCAAAGCTATAAACCAGTGCAGAACTGACCTGCTGCAGTAATTGATTGGAAAGCAAAGAATAAGAGAGGACACAAGTGATCATGTACAGGATTTAGAGCCTGGGTGTGGGAAGAACCAGGGTGCCAAGAGCAGAAATGTACAGAGGAAACACCAGCTTCAGGAGAAGATTGTAAGTTTGGTTTTAGAAATGCTGATTTCAGAAACAGAAATCACAATGTATCTTTGAAAGAACAATATAAGGGAATACTTTTGTTGTTGTTGTTAATCCTCACCCAAGGATATTTTTTCCATTAATTTTAGAGACAGTGGAAGGGAGGGGGCGGGAGAGAGAGAGAGAGGAACATTGATGTAAGAGAGATACATCGATTGGTTGCCTCCCGCATGCTCCCCAACCAGGGCCAGAGAGCAAACCTGGAGCTCAAGTATGTGCCCTTGATGAGGAATCAAACCCACAACCTTTCAGTCATGGGCTGATGCTCCAACCCCTGAACAACACAGGCCAGGGCTAAGGGAATGCTTTTAAGAAAAGTGGGGGAAATAAAAGACATTGCAGGGGTTACAGGAGTAAGGGGGGAGTGAGGTATATAG
This sequence comes from Myotis davidii, assembly GCF_000327345.1. Taxonomy (NCBI): domain Eukaryota; kingdom Metazoa; phylum Chordata; class Mammalia; order Chiroptera; family Vespertilionidae; genus Myotis; species Myotis davidii. The sequence goes on from NW_006287821.1 coordinate 365,630, forward strand.
CTGCCTGTGGAATGGCCCCCGATGAGGCACACCCTCAGGTATTCATACTCTGTGTAGACCCCTGATCCTGACTTGTAACTGATGGGAGTCTACAGAGTCACTTACTGCATTATAAGTCTGCCTCAGAAGAATTTCTGCAGCTTCTGCCTTGGTTTCTTGGAATATGTGCTTGATCTTTGTGCCTTGAATTGCCACATAAGAAGTCCACATCCCCAGTAGCTTCCATGTTATGAGGAAGCCCAAGCCAGCCACAAGGAGAGGTCACATGGAAAGAGAGATCTCCAACCAGCTCCTAGCTGTTCTAGCTATCCCAGCTCAGGAGTCAGATATCTGAATGAATAAAAATTCAGATGACTCTAGTCTCAACTATTATCTAAGCTAAGCCAGTCAACTCTCAGAACCAGGAGAGGTAATAATAAAAAATTGCTTTAAGCTACAAGGTTTGGAGGTGATTTGGTAGAACACTATTTTTTTGGTCAAGGAGACAAATTAAGGCATATATAGATAGACTGAGCTTTCTTCTCAAAATCCAATCACTAGCCCAGCCTGTGTAGCTCAGGGGTTGAGCCTGACCTATGAACCAGGAAGTCATGGTTTGATTCCTGGTCAGGGCACATGCCTGGGTTGCAGGTTCAGTTTTGTCAATGATTCTCTCTCATCATTGATGTTTCTATCTCTCCCTCTCCTTTCCTCTCTGAAATCAATAAAAATATATTTTAAAAACAAACAAAGAAAACCATATCTTCTGATAAGGATTTTTAAAAATCTAATCACTAGTACCTGAGAAAAGGTCCTTTTATTTTAGTGGTTTTTTAATGGTTGAATAATAGTTATGTGAAGAAATTTAATTATTTGAGACAAGAAGGAAAGAAATGGATGAGTGAAAAGAAAAATTTAACATAAGATAAAGAGAGAAGTTTTACTAAATGGTTTTGATGTTATCAGTCTTAACTTATTAGGCTTTATTTATTGAAAGGAAGGGTTCAGTAAGGCAGGATTCAAATCTGAGGAAGGATTTTGCTTCTGTTTTAAAAATAAAAAAGTAAATTTTAAGAATGAAGAACTGAGAAACACTGAAATTCTAGAGAAGGTTGGAAAGTATAAAACCCATGTCTAATTCGTAGGTCTTTGGTGAATCTAATAGCAGTTTTATGATAGCACTAGAGGCCCGTTGCATGAAGAGATTCGTGCAATTGGCCTTCCCTTCCCCTCGCTGCTGGCACAGGTTTTTCTCCGGCACCTGGGACCCAGGCCTTCACTCCTCCTCTGGACGGAGCCGCCTTCCATCTTCGCTCCACTGCTGCTTCGCGCCTATGTATGCAAATTAACTGCAATCTTTGTTGGGTTAATTTGCATACTCTCCTGATTGGCTGGTGAGTGTAGTGGAGGGATGGTCAATTTACATGTTTGTCTATTATTAGGTAAGATGACTTCCTACTGAAATGTGTAGGAACAGAGCATTCCTGAGTGTAAACAGAACGCACAGGAGAGTCCAGAGAAAGTAAGGTCTTCTAGGACCTCACTTGATCTGAGGAAGGCAAATGAAGCCTACAGAGCATTGAGAGAGAACATTTTAATTGCTGAGTGAAAGACAGAATAAAATAGAGAATACACAAGAGAGAGGAGAAAGGGAGGACCCAAGTCCTTGCTAGATTTCTATTCTAAGATAATTTGGGGTGGGGTGTCAGGAATAGTGTGGGGTTAGGAGAAGCAGGAGGTTTGTGTTTCTTGCTACTCAATGTGGTCTTTAAAGGGAATTAATGATAAACATTTTAGGAGCCACTCAGTATCTCTAAAGAAATTGTACTTGTTTCTGGCCACAGTCCATGAAGATCAAGCTTTACTGTTGTTTGGTCTCTTTCCCAGATGACTTTACAAATTTTGCTCACAAGGAAAATGTGCTCTGCTTGACCGAAAGCAAACCTCCTCTCAACTGCCAGAAGGTAAGGTGGTCATTACCTGTGATCTGATGCTAGTCATTTGAGATGAGCACTTGTATAGATTCACAGACTCAGTGAAGAAAGATGTCATAAAACTTTTAGTGCTGGCTGGTTAAAGAGATGCCAGAGGAAGTGAGGAAGAAAAAGTTCTCTCTTCTCAGCAAAGCTGTTTGTGTCCACATTCATTCAGACAGAATTAAGAAGTATCTGTGCCACCCTTAGAGAGTGCTTCCAACACAAAGCCTTTTGTCAAGAGAGACATATTGCTCACATAACTAGCAACTTCACTTTCCAGCAACTAACTTATGGCATCACCAGACAGAACCACAAGAAATGTGCACTGAAATTCTAATAAAACTAGGAGCCATTGTAAGGCTATGTTCAAGTGATGGCCATGTGACCTTAACAATGATCCCTAAGGTTAGACCTGATCTAATCCATTTGAAGAACTATAGCCTCCATCAGCAAATACCTCAAGCCACCAATCCAGTTTCTTTTTCTTTCTTATCCAATTCTATATTTTAAGGAGGTCTATGAGATGTTTATTACCTTAGCTCAGTCATCTGCTCAACATGGGTCAGATGGTCATCCACTTCTAGCTGCAAGTCACTCTTGTCTTTTTCCAATTTCTGTTTGATTTGTTGTAGATCTTCTACCTGGCTCCTTCTATCAGTCAGGATATAAGCATGTCTAAACTTCAGAAGTTGCCTCAAAGTGCAGCGTGGCCTCTTAAAGCTTCTGTAATTTCGCTTCCTGTCTCTTAGTTTTCTCCCACTGGCCAAACTGTCCCCTTCTGCCTGCCCAAGCCTCCCATTCAAGTCTTCCAGTTCTTGGGTAAGGTCAGCTCTGTCCCTCTCCACCTTGGTTTGAGTGGTCCTTCTAACTTCCAACTCCTCTTTCAAATTCTGTATTTGAGTCTATAACAATAAATAATCTTGACTTTTACTAAGACTTTGTGGCATATTTCATAGTGAAGAGCTTTACTGTATATATGTTTTTTAATTTCTCCACAACTAAGAAAAGTAACAGAACACCTTTGGCTCCCATTTAATAGCTAAAGAAAATAGAATACCCAGAAACTTTGCTCCAAATTAGTAGTAAGACCAGAATTAAGATTTGTAGTTCCTCCATATATCCCAACCCTTGGTAATGAGCAACTTCATAAGTTATATATATGAAGGGGAAATTTTAATAGAATACTTTCCAACAGAATACAGAACACCTTTCACATAACAAGAAAAAAATTTTAAAGACAGCTTATAAAAAAATAATATGATGCCTTTTATATTAATACCTCATTAATCTGAAATTAATTTACCTAATAATCTCAAATATTAGAAACTCGGGCAAAAATCTGATCAATATGATGAATATTAAGCAATTTACTCATAAGAAACAGTATCAACTTAATTTGACACACAATCTTGGTGAACTTGGCTATTTGGTTTCTTAATCTGCAGGCAATTTTCAGTAGCAGGAGATTTGGAATAGCAAAGTAGAATTGATGGAGGAATAGGGACTACTAAAGAGAATAGGAATCTAATACCATTAAAGTAAGAATTATTAGGCAAAGAAAAGTAGTGATAAAAACTCTGAGAGCCCAAAATTCTTTTAGTGTAGGTGCAAATAGCTCTAGAAATCTTGATAGAATCATTCTATTACAGTACATCAAAGCCATTGATGTTCATTAACATCACCTTAAATAATTAGGCATAGGGAGGGTAAGGGGAAAAACAGAATCTATTTTAGAATATGTTTTCCTTTCCATTAAATAAGAGTACCACAACTTAAAGGAAGCCAATTTCTAGATCATACTAAATATGTAGGCTCTCAGACATGTGAATGGGTTGTGATGGAGTAGGTGCTAACAAATGTATGATTTCACATCCAAGTAAATGTGATCCCCGTCCAACTAGTTATCTTGGGATTCGATACCTTTATCCCAAACAATGCTGTTACTGGACCAAACATTTCTTCAGAATAAAGCATTTTCTTTTTATCATCAAGGTAAGAAAATCTGTCTTTTAGGTAAATTATTTTTTTTTTTATTTTGGGTAAAGTCAAGTGTCATTGGAAGACAAGCCTGGTGAATATGATAGATAATTACTTGGAGATTAATGTTGTGTCTGAAAACATGTCCATGTAGCAATGAAACTGTTTCGTTTTTTTAAATTTGGCTCAAAATGTCTCAGAAGAAATTATCAAAAAGGGATTCCAAAATTATTTTTGCATAATAGCTAATTACTGAGATAAATATTTATCTCCAATGGAAAAATACCCATCTGTGTGCATAACTAAGATTTTACTAGTATAAGTATACATATATAGTATTTATATTTTTTTATAAAAGGTCATATGGTATAAAACAGTCATATGGTCTAAATGTATTAAGAGCTGTTCATATGAGATGTTTTGAGGCTACATGTAGCTACAAAACAAATTTTCAGCATAATTGCCTCCTAATCACAAAGACTAATCATCATAAAAAGTGAAATTGCTAACACTGAATGCTAACACTGGGTCAGGCACCATGCTTACCACTAACATATACTGTTGCACTTAATAATATTAGTTCAAAGGTTACCAGGAAGATTAACACATGAAAAAAATATATGTCCAGGGTTTTATTACAGTACCTGAGTCATGGCAAACATTTAACAAATTATTTATTTGCTTTTATTATCCTCACTAGAGGTCAGGTGCACAAATTTGTGCACGATAGGGTCTGGCTGGCCCTGACCCCTGGTTGAACTCCTGGTTGGTCAAACTCCTGCCTGAATGGAAAATTTGCATATTAGGCTTTTATAATATAGGGTAAGAAAATTTAAGCTTAAAAAAAGTAATTTTCCCTGGATTCACATATCTGTGGAATGCCACGACTTACCTTTAACCATTGCACTTTTCCGCCTCTGTCTGTGTTTAGTTAAAGGGTATGGATACTTTGGCAGAACATTTGTCACTGAAGCACCAATCATCACCTATTCATCTAAATACAGGTACTCACAGGTGTCTGGTAAATGACTACCTGAAGCTCTTTAACCATCTGCTGAAGCTGAGCCACCAGGTCTTTCTCATGCTCCACTTTTGAATTCATCTGACTCATTTCTAATTCTTTCCTGTTTGGAAAAATGTACCAAATGCAATTGTTCAGAATAAAGCATTTTTTATTCCCATTTACTAGTTAAAGAAGATAGAATACCCACTAAGAGTAATAATGTTATGTTTAAATATTTTTAAAATTACAATAACACATGAACTCATTCTCATTGTAAAGATTCAACATTACATCTACATCCAATCTCTGTTCCTTCCATAGAGGTAAACACCATTGTCAGTTTGGTGTGAATCAACCAACCTTTTTTTAAAGTATTGACATATGTTTGTGTTTATATATCAGTAGAAATAGTTTCTTTATTTCTTTTTTTTTTTTACTATAACAGATATACTAGTCTATACATTTGTATTTATAGTTATATAACTTATTTTTAACCCAATAATACTTTGGAGATTTTTTCCATGTTAGCCTACATATAGATTGCTTCAATTAAAAATATACTTATCCATGATTTAGACATCCGGAGCTTTTATTTATCCATTTCCCTATTAATAAGCACATAGGTTTTTCTAATATTTTGCCTTTATAAATAAGACTTTTCATATACATGCTCATTGTGTACAAGTACATGTTTCTATAGAGTGAGTACTGAACAGAGAATTGCTGGGTCAGGGAGATATGTGCTTAAAAATATGCAACCCTGCCCTTTGACCTCCAACAGTAGTGTGAGATTATTATTTCTCTACATTTATGCTTCATATTAGTATGCTTCTAAACTTTCTAATCTGAGGGAATAGATTAGTATACCATTGTTTACCTTGAATGTCCTTGTTTTTAGTAATGACAGTTTCTTGTCAACTATGAGGATTTAAAAATGGCCAATAAATCAAATTGCATGATTTAATAATCATGCAATTAATAAATTATAGATTTCTTTTAACATTCCCTAATTTATTTTGTTGGTATCTGTTGAAAATATTGCTCCCACTTACAATTATTCACAATTTTATTTTTTTGGCTTTTGCCACATAAATGTTTAAAAATTTGATGTACTAAAATTTAGTAAGATATTCCTTTTGTGATTTATCCAAGAAGATTTGATCTGCCAATTTCCTATGATTTATAGTACTTTATAGTACTTTTTAATGGGTTTTTGTTGTTTTTATTGCAGTAAGAACATTTAACATGAGATCTACCCTATCTACCCTCATAACAAATACTTAGGTGTACAATATTGTTAACTATAGGCACAATGCTGTGCACAGATCTCTAGAGCTCAACCACCTTGCATAACAAACTTTATACCCATTTAATAGCAACTTCACTTTCCCCCTCTCTCCTCCCATTGGCTACTACCTTTCTACTCTCTTTCTATGAGTTTCACTATTTCAGATACCTCATGTAAGTGGAATGGTGCAGTATTTGTTCTTCTGTGACTGGCTTATTTCACTTAGCATAATGTCTTCCAGTTTTGTCATGTTGTAACATAGAGAAAGATTTCCTTCCTTTTTTAAAGGCTGAGTAATATTTCATTACATGTATACATATTTTCTTTATGCATTCATCCCTCAATGGGCATCTATGTTGTTTCCATATCTTGGCTATTGTGAATAATGCTGCATCTTCCAATGGTCTTATAGTTTTACTAGGGGCCCGTTGCACGAAATTCGTGCACTGGGTGGGGGGGGGAGTGTCCCTCAGCCCAGCCTGCCCCCTCTCACATACTAGGAGCCCTCAGGCGTTGACCCCCATCACCCTCCAATCGCAGGATTGGCCCCTTGCCCAGGCCAGACGCCTCTGACAGAGGCATCAGGCCTGGGCAGGGGACCTCCATCTCCCCCCGATCACTGGCTCTGGCCCCCGCCCAGGCCTGAGGCCTCTGGCCCAGGAATCATGCCTGGGCAGGGGACCCCCATCTCCCTCTGATCGCTTGCTCCACCCCCTGCCCAAGCCTGATGCCTCTGACCCAGGCTTCAGGCCTGGGCAAGGGGACCATCATATCCCCCCAATACCTGGCTCTGCCCCCCACCCAGGCCTGATGCCTCAGCCAGAGGAGTTGACCCTCATCACCCTCTGATCACCAATCACCAGATCGGCCCCTTGACCAGGCCTGAGGCCTCCGGCAGAGGTGTCAGGCCTGGGCAGGGGACCCCCAGCTCCCCGTGGTTGCAGGCTCCGCCCCTGCTCAGGCCTAGTGCCAATGGCCAATGCGTTAGACCTGGGCAGGGGACCTCCAGCTCCCTAGGATGGCTGACTCTGCCCCTGCCTAGACCTAACGCCTCTGGCAAGGCATTAGGTCTAGGCAGGGGACCCCCAGCTCCCCACGGTTGCAGGCTCCACCCCTTCCCAAGCCTAATGCCTCTGGCCAAGGCATTAGGCCTGGACAGGGGACCCCCCCGGTTCCTGCGATCTCCTGCTCTGCCCCTGCCTAGACCTAATGCCTCTGACCGAGGCCTTAGGCCTGGGCATGGGACCCCGAACTCCCTAGGATCGCTGACTCCGCCCCTGCCTCGTCCTAACGCCTCTGGCCAAGGCTTTCGGCCTGGGCAGG
>NW_006287821.1:373217-383365 GCF_000327345.1 Myotis davidii
TGGCAGTTAACTGCCACTCTTTGTTGACGGTTAATTTGCATATAGCCCTGATTAGCCAATGAAAAGGGTATCATTGTACGCCAATTACCCTTTTTCTCTTTTATTAGTGTAGATTTTTACATTGAATTCTTGAATGCAACTGGATTTTGTGTGTGTAAGTAATATGAGTAGAAAATTAACTTTTACCTCAGAAAATGAATATCTAATAATCTCAGCATCATTTATTAAGTAGCCTATCTTGTCATCAATATTTTGAATTGCCATCTTTATCATGTACTAAGCTTCCATATTTAGTTTCATTTATGGAAAAGTTTTTATAATAAACTTACAACTTTCTGCAAACATGGATTTCTAAAATGCCAGTGCTCTTAGACCTGGAAGAACATGGTTATCATTTTTACTTTGCTGAGCTTAAAAACTGTCTTCAAAATTAAAGGCTGAGAAGACTCATCATTTTGCCTTTTACTGTTCCATTACATTCGTAAGGTTACTTATTTCATCTTTTCCAAATACTCATCAAGTTAACTATCTTATTAATAGAATATTAATCACGCCTGACCACAGGCATGTATAATGGAAACCATGTCCACATACAGGAAAACCAGCATCACAGCTGCTCGGTTGACTCTTCTTTTTCACTGTGGGTCCTAATGACCAATATGCTCCAGGTTTTTTACTCTCGGACCTCACTGTTTCCCCCTCATTGGATATATTCCAAATTAACTTGAAAATCCCTCATGGTGCAATGAAAGTCTAGCTAAACAGAGGAAGACAAAAGGCACACGGTGAGAAAATCCATTCCAAGGCATTGTGAAACTAAACTAGAATGGCTATCTTGACCTCGGGATCCACATGAACTGAGATTCCACTAATTTTGGTTGTGTGATGTTTTGCTTTAGATTGTAAGGTTTAACATTAATATAGCAAAAATAGCAACATAAATAATAGAGTATATCTGGAAAACAAGTATATTTTTAAGTAATCAGAGAATACAGGGTGTCCCCCAAAAATGTATACACACTTTAAAGCTGATAGCTCAATTTTGAAAATGAAATGTATTTTAATAAACACTGTCTTTATAATTATACAAAAAGTGTGTATATACACTCTCGGGACATCCCATATATATATATAAGACTTCAAATTAGGGCCCATTGTTTATTTTGATTTATTTTTACTTTTATGCCATTAGTCTCATCATAAGTAGAAGACATTTTTTTTTTACTTGTAGCCTCAATAATTCACATCTCCTATGCTTTAGACCATTCACTCATATCTGCTAGTCAGATGCCTTCTCAGTTATTTTCTTCTAGATTATGCATTGACTCTCTTTTTACAACTATATAATAAAGTCCAGCAAAAAAAAAAAAAATCTATTTCCTAGGCTCATTATCCTCCCCTTCAGGTTTTGAGAGATCTGGCCCAGGAGTTGTGAGGATAAATGATACAAGAAAGCTGTTTCTTCCAATATTAGTTCTCCCAGAATCTCATGTCAACACAAAGGTGGCTTACCTTCTCAGCTTTTCTGTAAGCTGCAGCTGGCTGCTCTCCAGGTGCCACACTCTCCTGGTGCAGCTGGAAATCGCCCTCCAGTTGGCGCCTTTCCCTTTCATGTTCATTTTCGCCTTTCTCTCCTGCTCAAGGGCACCCTCAAACTGGCAAAAGAAGATAATTACTTAGCTAAATAAATAGGTAAAGTTTATATTTCACTAGATGTGCTCATTAATTACTTCCCTTTTGGAAAATTTAAAAAAATAGAAGCACAGATTCTGAAATGATTTCCAGCTCTGTAGATATTTTATTTTTTGTTTATTGATTTTTAGAAAGAGAGCGGGAGAGAGAGAGAAACATCTATTTGTTTTTACACTTATTTATGCATACATTCATTGGTTGTTTCTTGCATGTGTCCTGACTGGGGATCAAACCTACAATCTTGGCACATCAGGACAATGTTCTAACCAACTGAGCTACCTGGCCAGGACCGCTATGTATATACTAGTATTTTTAAATAAATATTGAACGTATCAATAGGATAACAAAGGAATCTAGCAATCACAGGGATGGAAGAAAACTTTGGAGATTAAGGAATACACATTCCATCCTAAGGAAGGAACCAATAATAAATGGCCAGTTGTAGGGTGCAGCTATAGGGTTAAGCCTCAGACTGCCCTGTTGGCAAAGCCACAAACAAGTCCCAGCTTAGAGGGCACAGTTTTCTTAGTATAATTAGGCTTGACCTTATGACACTCCCTAGATACTTCCTAGGTAGCTAATGGGCTGTGGGAGGTGCAGCAAGTGCTGCCAAAACAAGTGAAACTCACAAGAATATTGTAACTATGGTGACCACTACCTTGTTTACCTCTGACTATAAAATAAAGACTCAGCTTGCCTCTGGATCTCTCTCTGAGGCCTCAGCCAGACACAGGAAGATCCACCTAGACCCAGCTTATTCTCTTTGTCTGTCATTTCTTCATCCATTCGCTGCCCTCACTCAGGCTTGTGAACCCTTGGCTGAGCTGGCTTGGCACAGCCAGTGACACCTTGTTTGATCGTTTTCCAGTGATGGGAAGCTCACTTCTTCATATGGCAGCTCATTTCATGGGTGGATAAGTCCATTTACTCGGGAATGTTTCTTCATAAGAAGCCAAGATATTCTTTGTAAATTCTTTCCAAAGGTGTGTAAGCTCTGATCCCTGGGGCAATACCATGTAAACCTGTCTCCACAGCTGTCCTGAGTTTCCCAGCTCAGTACTGGCCATTTCAAACATGTCTCCCATGATTTGCATACCTCCTTAACTCCCTGGGTATTCTCTTTTAGTCCATTACATTAGGTCATACTTTGGTACCACAGCAAAGTGCTCAGAATACTCTAGTTTTGTCTGAATTAATGTTGCTGATAATGATATTGAGGTCAATTTAACAGGCTAGATAACAGTTATAATATAGCTATTTTTTCATTGGTATGTTTACTTTTTAGTAATGGAAGTAAAGAGCAAAAATATGAAATTTAAATGGGTGGAGGAGGGAGAATTTCTGAAAGTTGTATGTAAAAATCTAAAAGTAGATAAACTGCAGGAGAGAACACTATGTGACACCAATAAATACTTATATAGAGGCTTTGTGAGATACACAATCAATAGAAATAGGAAGAGAAGTGAGAAAACTAATAAGTAATAGAAGAAATTGATAGAGAGACTTGAGGAAAAAGCCGGTAATATAATAATAATAATAATAATAATAATAATTAATAAACCTATCCACCCTTGTCAGCAATTTTATAAAGGCAAAGCTGTGGGGACTAATAAGAGAGGTAAAGCACACAGTATGTCAGCTGGGGAAGGGAAAGGAAGAACAATGAAGCTATCCATTGAGGCTGGTCTGATAACTTGCTATCACAGGGTACTTAGAAGCAGAACAGAACACCATCTTTGGAACCTTACAAATACTTTCCAATAGTGTATGTAGAACACAACTTGTGACTTCCATCTCTTTCAACTAGAAATAAACCTCAGGTCCCACTGGAGACATGACAGGCCTTTAAGCCAATCCTTCAACATCAGTGCCAGATAAAGAGAGTACCAGCCTATCTGTGGGGCAAAATACCAGGTTCTGTGGGGAAAAGTAGTCACTTCGAGTGATAACACTTCATGATCCATCCCAATGTTCTCAGACTGCCCAGGGTTGTATGAAATTTACATTTAAAAACTGACAGATTACACGCTGGGGCTTCTCTCTACTATAGTGGTTCCTGTAGTGGTTCAATGTACATTAAGAAAAAAAAGCACACTATTTCTAATAATGAAGGAAACAAAACATGCTACTAAGTTCTCCTGAAGTCGTCAAGGTAAATTAACTAAATAAAAGTTGGAGGTTTGTATATCTGTAGACAGACAGCTAGCCAGCTAGCCAGAGCACTTCTTACCTCATCTACTTGCTGTTTAAGTTTCAAGTTGGCTTTGCTCAGGTTACTGAGTTTCTCCTGCTCTGTGTACAGGTCATCCAGGGTCTGCTGACAGACCTCCTGCACAACCTTGGCTGTTAAGTTTGCTGATATCCTCATTTAGAGACTCCATTTCCTCACTCAAGTTCTTGGCCTGTGGGAAGAAGACAATAACAGCTTTATTAGAGCTTTCACTGAAAGGTTGGGCACAATGCTAAGGATCATCTTCTCCCTTTTTCTAGCACACACAAAAAAATCTTACGAGCTATCCATTGTCATAAAGAACCAAATGTAGCCAAATTTTTCATATACTTTCAAAAACTCTGAATCCACCCTTTCTTTCACACATACAAACTGATGTAACTGCCCTGAAGTGTTGCTTAGCAGTGAGAGCATTGGCCCTCACACTGAAGGGTCTTGGTTTTGAATCCTGTTCCAGGGCATGTACCTAGGTTGCAGGTTTGGTCCCTGGCCCCGGTTGGGGTATGTACAGGAGGCTACCAATCAATGTGTCTCTCTCACATTGATGTTTCTCTCTCTCCTCCTTCTATCCCTCCCTCCTTCCCTTCTACTCTCTCTAAAAATCAATGGGAAAAGTATCCACTGGTGTGGATTAACAAACAGTGGTCATGGTCAGGGAATGGGGTACTTTGGTTAATCAAATATTGTCAATATAGCTCCCAGGAAGGCCAGTTTTGAGAGTGCCACATAATTGTATAACAAGAACACTACTTATGGTAGAGCCTTCTTTTGAATATTCAGAGGGCACATGTTAATCTGGTGGTGCATCAATGTCCAAAAATAGTGGCAGTTAAAGATGAGGTCCAGCTGATAAAATAAGCAAACATGGAAGCTGCCTATCTCAGACCCATGTTCTTTTTATGAAAGCAAACCAATGGCACAGGAGTTGCTATTTAATCATCTGTCAAAATTGCAGTGTCATTCTGGAGACTGGTTATTTATCAGAAGTTTGATACAGACTCTTCAGCTGTTTCAAATCCATACACAGATGTGCAAGTTAAAACCCTCAACTGTTAAAAGTCAAAACAGCAAAGTCCTTAACTGGAATTAAATTGGCATACCAACGTCAAACTCCAGATCAATGACAGAGCTGGAGATTCACACACATCCCAAATCTCCTTTCAGTAAACTGCATCATGCTCACTCTCCTTCCAACAAAGGACACTTAGAGGCCCCATGAAACCATTTCGCTCTTTCAATTAGATGTCAGATGCAATGAGATTAAGACAAATGAAGAGGTTTCGCTGGGGAGAGTTAGTGGGGTAGCACAAATCAAGCTGGAAATTTGAGCTGGGACAGCACAGTTCATCAGACCCTTCATATTATGCCATTTCTGACTCCCACTGTTGTCAAGTTTGCAGACCACTGTGTTAGTTAATTTAAGCAGAGCACGTCTGCTACCGAACTCTGCATGGGAGGGGCATTCAGGCATTCAGGCATCCAGGCCTTCCTAACATTATAGAGAAAGGACCTTGTGCTCTGTAGCACACTTCTCCTTCTGTGACTTCACCAATATTGTTTCCAGGTCATCGATTTCTTTCTTAAACTCGGAACATTCATCTTCGAGTTTCCGCCCCCTGGCAGTCAGCTCAGAATTTATCTCCGCCTCTTCCTCCACCCGTATGGACAGGGCCTTGACTCTGGCCTCCAGCTGGATCTTGGATTTAATCAGCAACTCGAACTGCTCTTCAGCATTTGCCAGGGTCTCTTGCTCCTGCCATGATGAGGAGAAAATTGTTGCCAACAGCTGGAAGTAATTTATCAGCTAGGCGAAAATGCTTCTTAACACCAGCAAAGAGATAATTGCCTGCCCTCTGCCCAGCACTTTCACCTACCTTCTTTCCTAAGCAGTTGAAATAATATCCCCAGTTGCCCTGATCCTATTGTTGAGAAGTAGAAGAGTTGCAGTGTTTGGAGGTGCTTTGAATCTTTCAGGCCATTCGGTAGATTAGATTACCTCTTCAAAAGCACTTAATAGAATCCTGGTGGCCTGAAGGAGCTAACAGCCTCCAGAAATCATGGGTGTCCTGCTTAAATCACAGCTTCTGGAAGCATCCACTGGGCATTGTGTTTGAGGCTGATACTTGCTCAGAATACAATCTTTTTAAGAAGTATTTTCCCAGACAACCGAATATTTATAATATTATACGCCCCCTGATGTAATTGCTTAATATATATTGGCATCTTCTAATAAAGAGAGCTGAGCTATAGATTATTCACAGGCTGAATTCAGAATTCATAGGATTACTTGCCAGTCACTAACTAGTTTTTACTGTTTTCATCTAAAATCTTTTTCTCAGTGATTCTGCCAGCAGTAAATTCCAAAAGATATACTTGTAGAGCATAAAATGTCCTTTCCTTTTATCCTTCCAAATGTACTCTCCAACTCTGAGTGACCCTTGTTCTTGTGTTAGGGGTCAGGTAAAACATGAAGGAGCTGATTGCTTTTCACTACAAAGCACCTTTTATAACTTTGAACCCCTCTAATTTATCTCCATTAGAGGCTAAATAAAACCTCCCCTTTGTGAGCAAGTTCTTAATTATTGTAGGTCTTCTTGCAACATGACTTTACACAGACCTCCATCTTCCTCCATGCCTAGACCTTGTTCATCCTCTGCAATATGCTAGTTTGGGCAATTTATTAACTATGCATCTATTTGTCTGGCTTAGAGTTAGATTAAGAGCAGTAAAAAGGCAAAAACAAAACAAAAAAACCCCAGGGTATTGGTTTCTGGCTAACTCCTGGCAAAGAATGGGCCAACCAAAGGGGCTCTAAGCAGCACAGGTGGGGGATGTACAGAGTAATAAATCTCCAATATCACTGAGGACCCAAAGGGAAGGGTTAAATTTAAAACCAACAATAACGTCAAAGCAGAAGGGTCCATACAAACCAGAGAATTTTCCAATGTTTGGTAAATAACGGGGGCAACTGATCTTCATTCAACCCCAGGGTAAGGAGCAGAGCAGTTGTTCACTCATTCCATTCAGCATGTGTATAGGACTTGTTCCATCACTGAATGAAGGGGGCAGTCCAATTCACCATCATTGATCCCCTCATTAAACTGACGGCAGGACTTGGGGGCCAGCTGAGCAATGGTGTGGCAGTTGAAACGTAGAAATACCCTGTCCCCAATGGTAATTGGAATGGGTTCTGAGTTTTGCAGGTATTTTTAATAAGTGAATGATTCCTTGTTTCCTTGATCCCTACTGTGTTGTGTCCCTTAAAAAATAAATGATGATAAAATATTTCATGGCTCTGTCAACATTTTTAATCACAGTTACAATTTGAACTCATCTTACACTTCCTGGGTTTGCTGTGGAACTGGCTTCCATGTTGTTTCCCATGCTCACCACACTAATCTTTTATTATGTGTCCCAGGCTTGGACCCACCACCCTCCACACAATTTGGGTCCATTTCTATTTCCCATGTCAGCCCAGGTAGCAGTGGCTACTATCTCTGTCAAAAGGAAGAATGATGAAAACTGGGAAGCCAGGTCTCATGCATAGCTGCCTCTCCCCTAAGCCAAACTACATATGACATTAAAATTGTAATTCTCATGGTATGGGTCTTTACATAGATTTCAAGGGAGGACCAGAAATTTATGTTTCTAACAAGCATCCCCAGTAAGGCTGATGTATTCTAAATATTCTATATAGTCTAATGTTCTAGCTATGTTAAATATGTACCAGAAATGTGATGAAGACAACTGATCTTCATTTACCCCAGGGTAACAAGCAGAGCAGGTTCTAAATTACTATGTAGAATATGGCCTACTGAAACACTGATGGATAGCACAGCCCCAAAATAAAAAAATAATTTGGATCAGTCTAAAATTACTCAATTTTCTGTTTTCAGTATGTTCAGAGAATAGGAGAAACTATTTTATTCATCCTATATAATAAAAAGCTAATCTGCAAATTGCCCTCTCAGCTGGGAGTTCCACCCAGAGTTCAACCAGAATTTCAACTAGGGGTCAGGGTGGGCTGACCAATGGCCCCTTCCCCCTGCCCAATCAGCCCTGATCTGGCCGGTCCCCCCAGACCCCACACATGCCCGAATTTGTGCATCAGGCCTCTAGTATGATTATATTTGAGCCTACTATTTTTTAACTTAGCATTTTTCTAAGTGGGGCGAAGAATACCATAAAGGTGGATACGATCCTATCCCTGCCTTGGGATGTTTGGGGATAACAGAAGTCCCAGTGGCTAGCGAGGAGGACTGTGAAAGGGACTAATAATGGCACAGTGGCATTAATGGAAATGGTGGCTCCAATGCCTGGGCCAAGGGTTTGGAGTCTACAATGCACATGTTGCAGGAACTGAAGCTTGTTCATCACAGAAGAACTATTTAAGGCTCCAGTCAGCCAGCACTTCCCTCGGGTTGCTGCCTGCCTGCCTGGGAGCCCCTGCGCTGCGCTTGTAATAAAGAACCTCTTGCTTTTGCATAAAAAAAAAAAAAGAAAAGAACTATTTAAGATAATGGTTCTCAGTCCTGACTGCATATCAGAATCACCGATATACATTATTTAGACCAGCAGTTCTCAACCTGTGGGTTGCGACCCCTTTGGCAGTCGAACGACCCTTTCACAGTGGTCGCCTAAGACCATCCTGCATATCAGGTATTTACACTGTGATTCAAAGCAGTAGCAACATTACAGTTAGGAAGTAGCAACGAAAATAATTTTATGGTTGAGTCACAACATGAGGAACTGTATTTAAAGAACCAGAAGGTTGAGAACCACTGATTTAGACCCACATAGGGCCTGCTAATCCAAATATCTGACAGTAGGGTTTAGGCATCTTTCTTTTGATTTTAAGGCTTCACAAGTGATTTTGATGCAAATTCAAAGTTGAGAACTGCCGTTTTAAAGAACTAAATTGATTAATAATGTTGATCTGAACCAGAGAAAGGGGACATAGGAACCAAAATCAAGGAAACCAACTAGGTCCATACTAAAATAATCCTGAAGATCTATGAAAATCCTGTGCTTTGATTTGTTAATGAGTCATGAGCTAAATGAAGAACTTAAATTAAAACCCAGAGCTTCCTGGCTGGCTCCCATGATAGATCATGGTGCTTTTATATAGTTAAAACCCATCTAATAGTTTATCTCTTTTTCAAAGACATCTTGTCAATAAAATCACTCCTCTATTGAAACAGAGTGTCTTTTTAAGTGTTTCCATTGTCTGCGTTTGATGAAATTCTATAGTATTTGAAAAGCAGGTGCCTCTATTTTTTTTCAAGTCAACATTGCCTGCAAAACAGAATCTAATGAAAAACTTGATTTGAAGAATAAATGTGGAGCTACTCACACTCTGCAGCTAAAAAAGCAGGTCATTCCTTTCCCACATGAGGGAGACTTGCTTGGCTTCCAGTTTCTCCCTCTGAGATTCTGATTTCTCCAAGGCGCTTTGCAGTTGCACACACTCTCGCTTCAGTCCAGCTACCTTCTTTCCCATCCAGGCAGATTTAATAAGAGGTTTGATCTTGAAGAAGAGCCTTATCCAGGGCCAGTTCTTCACAGTCATGAAAGATCTTGTGTTCCATTGGATCGAAAGAAGTGCATCCCTGAATCAAGGAGAAAAAGTTAACACAGACTGTAAGTTGTTTTCTAAATTAAAATTTTTAATAGGCACATCTTTTTAGGAGTCCTGAGCTCTCATTTGATTCCCACAAAGCCCTCTGCAGGACTTCTGGCTTTGGCAATGTTGTGGGCTAGATAGCCTGATAATGCTCCCACCACAAAAAGCCTTTAATTGAGAAATACGCCTGAAGAGAGTGAGCAATAAAGAGTGAGTTAAACACCTGAGCAATA
The DNA here is from genome assembly GCF_000327345.1 of Myotis davidii. Lineage (NCBI taxonomy): Eukaryota > Metazoa > Chordata > Mammalia > Chiroptera > Vespertilionidae > Myotis > Myotis davidii. Next base: position 382,996 of record NW_006287821.1, read on the forward strand.
AGTGAGTGCATGTACAGCTTGGCTATCCTCCTAGAAGGGAGCCAGTCTTAGTATTGTAGGGGCTTATAGTAACACTAGGGGCTCGGTGCATGAAATTCATGCACTGGGTGTGTGTGGGGGGGGTGTCCCTCAGCCCAGCCTGCCCCCTCTCACATACTGGGAGCCCTCAGGCATTGACCCCCATCACCCTCCAATCGCAGGATTGGCCCCTTGCCCAAGCCTGATGCCTCTGTCAGAGGCGTCAGGCCTGGGCAGGGGACCCTCATTTCGATTGGAAGGTGATGGGGGTCAACGCCTGAGGGCTCCCAGTATGTGAGAGGGGGCAGGCTGGGCTGAGAGACACTGCCCCCACACCCACACCCAGTGCACG
>NW_006287821.1:384027-394586 GCF_000327345.1 Myotis davidii
GCCTACATATGCAAATTAACCGCCATCTTGTTGGCAGTTAATTTGCTTATAGCCCTGATTAGCCAATGAAAAGGGTATTGTCGTACGCCAATACCATTTTTCTCTTTTATTAGTGTAGATATACAAGTGGCTAAAGAGACAGGCTGAAACCTTTAATGAATAGTAGCTTTAATGAAAAGAAAGACTAAAACATTCACCGCTGGTACAGATAAAGGTAAAAAAGAGGTCCATCTGATCTGATTAAGCGCAGGGTGAAGAAAAAAATTGCCACTCTAAGATTTTTTTTAAAATCATGGACCAGCCCCACTGGAATGTTTGAGGTTTAAATTATACTACATGGCTGATGTAGAAATATGCAAGAAATCAGTGAGACCATTTTTTTTACACTGGTAATAAATATCCTGGGTCCTTGGGAGAGGAAAACACAAAACTGCACTGAAGAAAACACCCTAATATCAAGCATCAGAGGTTCTCTAGCTCCCTGAAGGTGAGCTTACAATTAAAAATTACAAAACACATATTTTTAAAAAATCAACCATCAGTAAGAGAAAGCACCTACAATAAAAGTTTGATTAAACTCATAAGAATTTCAGATAATTTAACAATATTGTGGATACTATAAAATAGATGCTATAATTATTAAAGACATAAAGGAAAGAATTGAAAAATAAGAAAGAAATGTACCACTATCATAAAAGAGCAGACAGATTTGAAAGAGGACCAAATAAAATGTCTAAAACTGAAAAATTCAGTCATTGAAATAAAAAACTCAATCGAAGAATTAAGCAGCTGTTGAGATCACTGGGGGCACATGGAAAGGGGAATTAAGAAAAGAATAAACCTAGCAGCACAATTTACCATAGCTAAGATTTGGAAACAGCCTAAGTGCCCATCAGCACATGAATGGATTAGAAAACTGTGGTACATCTACACAATGGAATACTGTGCTGCTGTAAAAAAGAAGGAATTCTTACCATTTGCAACAGCATGGATGGAACTGGAGAGCATTTTAGAAAAAACTGGTACATCTATACAATGGAATACTATGCTGCGGTAAAAAAAAAAAAAGGAAATCTTACCATTTGCAATAGCATGGATGGAACTGAAGAGCATTATGCTAAGCAAAATAAGTCAATCAGAGAAAGATAAATATCACATGATCTCACTCATTTATGGAATATAATAAACAACATAAACTGATTTTAAAAAAAAACATATCCAGAGACAGAGAAGCATCAATCAGACCATCAAACCTCAGAGGGAAAGTAGGGGAGGGTGGGGGTAATGGGAGAGATCAACCAAAGGATTTGTATGCATGCATATAAGCCTAACCAATGGACACAGACACTAGCAGGGTGAAGGCATGAGTGGGGGGGGGAACAATGGGGCGATAAGGACACATATATAATCCTATATAATAATGAGGTAATATGCAAGTTGACCCTCACACCATCACAAGATGGCAGCACGCACAGCGGGGATGGAGACAGGGCCAGTGGCCTCTCCGCATGGCTTCTACCAGGTTTCCTGTGGCCCCGCAGGGGCATGGGGGTCCTGGCAGCCACTTTTCATGGCTTCTGCCAGAGTTTCCACGACCCTGTGCATGTATGCCACAGGGGTCCCAGAAGCTGCTTTGTGTGACTTCTACGGTGGTTTCTGCAGCCCCGCGGGTCACTAGTACCTTAATAAAGAAAAAAAAAAGAATGTGAAAAAAAAAAGAATGCAAAAAAAAAAAAAAGAATAAACCAAAGGAAGTGGAAATCATATCACCTTTTAAAGATGAGATCAGAAACTAATGAATTTAAAAAAATAAAGAAAATTAAAAAGGTGTTTTATTGAATAGGCTAAATAAACATCTGATATGAATAATCAAGAAAAAGGAAAGGCACAAATGAACAATACTAGGAAGGGTAATACTCTAAAACTGTAATAATCTAGGGATGTGCTCTAGAAACAATTTAGATATGGTAGAAATTTTTTTAAAATCTAGCAAGTTGGAAAATTTAAATGAAAATTTTCTTTTTGTAAAAAAGAGAAATATCTAAACTGAGTCAAGAAGAAAAAAATCTCAATAAGCCTATAACTATTAAATAAATTAAATCAATGTTGTAAAATATATCACAAAAAAACACCAGATTTAGATAGTTTCAAAGGCAAATTTTACCAAACATTCAAGGAATAAATAATCACAATAAATTGTTCATGATTTGAAAAGATGAAACATTTCTCAACTCTTTTATTAGGTCAAGGTAACTCTGACCAAAGTTAGATAACACAGAGGAAAAAAAATTATAGGAGAAACTTATTCAGGAACATTGATTCAAAAATCCTCATGATAATACTACTAGTATATGAAAAATACAGTATTTCATAAACAAAGTAGGTTTACATTCTTAAATACATATTAATATAATTCAATACATTTATAGGTTAATGAAAAAAATGTGATTATTTCAACAGACACAGAAAAATAATTTAACATTTTCCGAGTAAAAATGCTTCACAAAATAAGATGGAAGCATATCTAAAAAAAAGCAACACACACACAACAGAAAAAACTATAGAAAACATCATCTTAGGAAAATAGTAACTTCCCCAAAATCAGAAATATGACAAATGTTGGCAAAAGTTTTTGAAGTCTGAAATACCACAAGTTAGTAATAATATAGAGTAATGAGACTTTCATACACTTCTGGTGAAGAGTAAATTGGAAAGCATTTTGGCAATATCTCATAAAGTTGAATTGTGTGTAGCCTAAAACCTAATAATTAGTACCCTGGAGATATGTCACTCAAAGAGTGCACCTCGGCCAGCTGCTATCCACAAACTATCAGCATGACCAGCATTTTGAGTAAAGTATCCTCAAGAAACTACTGCGTATGTTCAGGGTAGGGGACATTTACAAAAATGTCACTGCAGAACTGTTTGTAATAATGAAAAATCATAAATGACTTAAATTTACTTGATCTAGAAAATGGATAAATTGTGGTATATTCAGGTAATAGAATACAATACAGTAGTTAATCAATAATCTAGCACTATGTTTATCAACATTAATAAAATTGAAAACTAGTACTGAATTAAATAAACAAATTTTAGGATAATACATACAAAATATTATTTATGTGAAAACTAAAAACATTTAAAAAATCACATCACCTTTTAAAGATCTCTGCATATCTACATATTTTCATATCTTTACAGAACTTGGATCAAGAGAAAAATGCAAGTGGCTTTACCTTTGTTAATTTATTCTTTAAAGTTGTGAGCAATTACAGAAAAAGAGTTAACAATTGATATTCTTTGGTGACAGATCCATGAGTGCATATTACAATAATTTCAGTGTGTTTAAAATATCCTTACCAATAAAAGGCTAAGTAGTCGTCACGCCCTCACATGTGGTGACCTCACGCCGTCACAAGCAGGCACACACAGGTGGGTGGGGCTGGGCTTGTTGCTCTGTGCGCAGCACAGAGTCTGCCTGGGAGTCCCACCTCCTCCCAGCTCCACACATGGCCAGGCCTGGGGGTCCACGGCTCCATGCGGTGCAGAGGAGGCAGGTCCAGAGGGTCCCCATGTGGCATGGAGGCCTGGGGGTCTTGGGCTCCTCTGCAAGGCGCAGAGGCCTGGAGGTCCTTAGCTCTGGCCTACCTCTTTGGGGAGATCGATTGCAAGGCTCCTGCCCGTGACAGGGCACAGGCCAAGCTGGGGGACCCCCCTCCATGAATTTCATGCGCCAGGCCACTAGTTTCATAATAATTTTTTAAGAGTCATCCTATGGCCCCAGCCAGTTTCGCTAGGTGGTTAGAGTGTCATCCCACAGAACAAAGGGTTTTTGGTTCAATTCCTGGTCAAGGGCACATATATGGGTTGCAGGTTCAGCCCCTGGTCCTGGCATGTGGGAGACAACCAATCAATGTCTCTGTCTCACATTGATGTTTTTCTCTCTCCCCTGCTCCTCCCTCCCTGCCACTCTTTCTGCATATCAATAGAAAAAATATGTATCTTCAGGTGAGGATTAAAAAAAAGTCATCCTATGATTTAGAAAGAATCCTATATAATAAAAAGCTAATATGCAAATTGACCAAATGGCAGAACAACTGGTCACTATGATGTGCACTGACCACCAGGGGACAGACGCTCAATGCAGAAGCTGCCCTGTGGTGGTCAATGCGCTCCCACAGGGGGAGCACTGCTCAGCCAGAAACCCTGAGCCGGGCTCATGACTGGTGAGCGCAGCGGTGATGGCAGGAGCCTCTCCCATCTCCCATCAGTCAGACATCCCCGAGGGCTCCCAGAGGCGAGAGGGTTCCTTCCGGCTGGGCTGAGGGGCCCCCTGAGTGCACAAATTTATTATCCCTCTAGGGAAAAATAAAGATCTTATTTTAGTGATGAACAAAGTGAACCCCTAAATTTCCCTAACCCCCAACGCCTAGATTTCCATACCACAGTGAGACTATATGAGGGTCACAGAAGACTCTTAGAAGACATATATCTAATATCTCTGACATCATGTAATTATCTTTTTCTTCTTTGGGTTAACAGAAAGAATGACCAGATTGTTAATTAAGCAAGTTATACTAAGACCTGTGGACCTCTCCCCAGAAGGTAAACTATGCTACAGAAAAGGTAAATGCAACAACTGCAGACTCCCTTGCTCACAGTCTCATTATTTGGAGGTTTTGCTAGATTTCTTTCCATGAGTGCGTTGACAAAACCTACCCCTAAGTATCTAAATGTGGTGATAAATATCCCCAGTGAACCTGGCTGAAATGAAGAGATTTATGATTACATGTCACCAAGAGACACAGTTTCCCCTAGGGAGGTGGTAAAGTGGTCAGAACACCTCCTCATTTGACAGAAAACTTCCCCAAAGAGATGGCTGTACACAAAAACTCTTCCAGGTCTGTTCCTGTTAGGAACTGTGAGTCATACCACCCTCAGAGATCCAGACTTCTCTGACAATAAGGAACCCCTCCTAAGGGAAGGCTACAATCAGTGCAAGAAATACCTGAGTTAAACAATATATATGCTTGCTTATATGTTGGATAAGGCTAATAAAATACATTTGTGTTCTGTCTGGTTGGTGTTCCAGAATTTAAAAACTTTTAAGTTAAGTCTGAGCCTAAGCAGAGGCAGCGCCTCACCTTGACCTATTATAAGGCAACTAGAGGCCTGATGCACAAAATTCTTGCAAGAGTAGGCCTTCCTTCCCCCAGCTGCCAGCACCCAGGACCCAGGCTTCCCTTGCAGCCTCGGCTTTGTCCAGGAGGTCATCTGGAAGGACATCCGGAAGGATGTCCGGTCTAATTAGCCTATTATCCTTTTATTAGTATTTATACTAATAAAAGGGAAATAGGCTAATTAGAGTGGACATCTTCTGGACAAAGCCATGGTGATAGGGGCCAAGGTAGAGGCAGTTAAGGGCGATCAGGCCAGCAGGGGAGAACAGTTAGGGATGACCAGGCCAGCAGGGGAGGTAATCAGGCTGGCAGACAGAGTGGTTAGGGGCGATCAGGGAGGCAGGCAGGTGAGCAGTTAGGAGCCAGCAGTCCCAGATTGCAAAAGAGTGCAGGCCAGGTTGAGGGACCCTTCTTCCCCACCCCCACCCCCCACCCCCTCACAAATTTCATGCACCAGGCCTCTAGTAGATGAGATAAGATCACATTGATTGAGGCACACCATTACCCTAGCACTGTGGATACAGGGAGAGATATTATACATCTTTTCCAGAGTCCTCTGGAATTTGATTTGCATCAGTGTGCCTGGTACTCTGGCTTGGAACAATGTGAAGACTTTAGATAGTTTTTCATCTTTCATTACTTCCAGTTGGCCCCCCAAAAGCCAACTTTTAAAAACACCTAAAAGAAATGTCAGATATTAATTCCATAGTGGGTATTCAGGAAATGTCAGTTTAATTAGCCTATGAGCAGTTGATGTATCCATTTATCAGTTCTAGTTCTTGTTAAGTTTTATTTCATGTCTAAAATGTATGTTTTAGAAAGTTTGGTTTAATAAATATTAAGTTTACAAAAAAATATTTTATTTAATCCTGTGGTTATATTGGTCCCTTAAGAACTTAGACCATTCTCCCCCTTATCTGTTAATAATGTCTAGGTTATCCACGGAACTTGGCTTTTGTTTTAAGACAGGCCCAGGCAGGCAGTTCTCTAAAGCACCAGGCAGGATTCTATAGCTTGTTTTGAAAATGGCAACACAGTAAGTATTTTCAGGCTTTGTGGTCCACATATAGTCTCTGTAGAATATTCTTCTTTTTTTTATACAATCCTTTAGAATATAAAACCTTTTTTACTAAGTGGGTCATATTAAAAAAAAATAGGCCACAGAGATGGCTCTTAGTCCATAATTTGCTGACCCCTGCTCTAGTTAAAGGCACTTTTGTCCTGGGCATTAAATAATTCACATAAAAATTTTTTTGAGAATCATTAATAAGGGCCAAGATGAGGTGAATGAAGTACCTAAGGCACAAATTTTAAGAATGCCATCACTTTCAGAGTTGTATAAGTCAGCACTTGCATAACCCTAAGAGTGAACTCCTCCTTAAATTTTGTACCTTTGGAGGCTCATTCACCTCATGCTAGATGAGTAGTATACAGCAAAAATAACTAAACACACAAGGAAGCAAAATCAACAGAAACAACAAACAGCAAAACCAGATGCTCAGGCACTGAAAATGTGGGCATCAAGTAACATTTTATGATTATGTCCTATAGAGTTCTTTTCCTATGAGCTCTTCAACCTAGACCCTCCGATTCTCCTTCAAACAATATGGTCCTTATGTGGATATAATAAGGAACAACATGATGTTGACCATCAGATAAAATCAAATCTATTAGTTAGTAGTTTCCCAAAATATGTGTATCCTACCAAGATCATCTAAGATAAAGCAAAACTTAGTGAATCACATTTAACGAAGTTAACTCTGGATTAATTTTTTTGGATAGCGGGGTTAACCTAAAGTTATTAATTACTCAGACAGTCCTCTAGAATTAATTCCCTAAAACAGTACTTATGGGTTAATCTGTTTACACACAAACAGTTAACCACAGCATGTTGATTCATCTTTTTCTAGCTCTGATATGTATACATATCTTTTTAGCAGACTATGGTTTATTCAGCATTTTATATCTTTGCACAGACTTGCTTAGATGAATAATTATAAAAGTGAATGTAGTCAAGACTGAGGTTTAAGGAGCATTACATATATCTCTCAAAGAGCAAGGAAGTTTCCACTTTCACCTGTGGTCTTTGTATTGTTTGTGGTCACAAGAGCTAAAGAGTGCCTTATAATTGAACTTTCATGGGTATTTTAAGATACACATTCTTTCCTCCCACTCTTCTCCAAATGCATTCTTTGCAGAGTTCTGGTTACCTTGGTGATTCCCAAGTGGTACTGGGTATGGGCTATCTCTAGGGAGCCAAGTAATTCTTCAGCTACTTTTCTGCTGCTCACAAGCTTGCTCTTTGGAAAGACCTTCAGGTTCAGAATGCAGAACCTAATTTAAAATAGGCAAAGAATAAATTCTGGGATCAGGAAGTCATATGATTCAAATAAAGAATGATCTGGACAAAGTAAGGGAGAAAGAAGTGTACAGACTTCTATCTTCTACCAATATGTTCAACTTTCACAAAACTCCTGGCAATAGTAATGAGAGTATAAGCAATGATGCCTTACTTTGGGATAATAGTGTGTGCCTTTCAGACAGCCTCATTTGACCCCCTGCTCAATTATGGAAGGAAGGAGAGATTGGGAGGAGGAGAAGAGAGAGAGGGGCAGGTTTGTGTGTCTCTGTTGTACAAATAAGAAAAATGAAAAGCAGAGACAAGTTCCAAGATTCCTTTACCCTTATGGTAAGTTGGTGGAAAACTAGAAATATGCCTTTTAATTCTGAGACAGGTACTCTGTCCACACCATCATACTTCACTCAAATTCGCTTGATGACCTATCGTTTGCTCTTTTAGGATTTGGGAAATAGAAAGCCACACACCCTGCTGGCTTCCTTTCTTTCGCATATTTGCTAGTGAAGCAACAGCTGCATGGATGGCAGCTAGGATTGAGTACATACAACATTTCAGAGATTCAATTCAGCCTCTAAAACTTTTTTCTGTATATATTTCTTCTATATGTGGGTCTATTATCCGTTAATAGAGATATAAGGACATTACAGCTGCATAGATGTTGGATTTAAGGGGAAATAATAATGGAACTCTGTCATCATATATCTCACCACCACCAAAACATATTGATCTGTGGTCTGGAGGACATCAACCAAACAAACAACGCATGCCTAAACACCCGAAAGATAAACAGAATAGATTGCCTCAGGCTTCTTGGATCCTGGGACATAGTTTACCTTTGTTTAAAATCAGAAGTTGGTTTGGGAAACCTTTCCGGCATCTCCTAATAACTTCCAAGGCACCATTACAGCCCAGCTGCTGTAGAACTAAGTGAGGGTCCATTACACCTGAAGAAAGAAGAGTCCAGTTGAGTCTGTGTCTAAAAAAAATTATTACCCTAGATTTTGTCCTAATTACTGCACCTTCAGTTCAAAGAGTTTGAATTTGGTGTTCCCTGTTTGATCCTATATGATAAAGAGCTAATATGCTAATTAGACTGAACAGCAGAACGAGTATCCGGATGACCTTCTGGACAACCGTCCGGACAACTTCCGGAGGAAGCTGAGGCTGGGAGGGCTGCAAGGGCCAGCCTGGGCTGCGAGGGGCTGCTAGGGTCAAGCCCCTCACACAAATTTCATGCATTGGGCCTCTAGTGGGTAATAATTAGTTCACCCATGCCCAGCCTGATGACACTCACAGTGCCCATCCTATTATGTGGGAGTCCCCAAATAGGATTTACCTGAAATTCCTTTAACATGGAATGAACACTTTAGTTTTCAGTCAGTCAAGACTTAATAAGCAAAAACTCCTGGAAGGTGAAAAAGAATACATTTTTGCTAGAATGTAAATGTCTGGTATCACATCTATTCACGAGCAACCCCCCACCCCCCCAAAAAAAACCAGCTAGAGAGAGAAATAAGAATTCAAAAGGGAACTGATGTCTCCAAGTAGGACAAAGGGATTATGAGAAGGGAGAATAAAAAGAAAGGAAAATGACACAACAAAATTGTGTTTACTGTTTTGCCTTACAAAGGATGTGGCCACATTCCAGCTTACATTTCACATCTAAGTTTATCCTGTAGTATAAATATCCTCCTGTCACCTTCTCTTTCATCAAAAGAAGCACCACTAGAGCTGCAATCTCAGGTAGAAACCTTTGAAAAACCATCTAAGGAGCCACTGTGTCTGGCTCTCAGCAAGTCTTCTGGAAGAAGCTAAGCAGCACTCCTTCTAACTCCTACTAAAGTTTTATTTTTTTAAAAAAATGGGAATGAGATGACTGTGTGCAGGGTCACAGAAATCTCTCTATATAAAAGCCTAATATGCAAATTGTCCCCATGGGAATTCGACCAAGAGACCGATCACTTGCTATGATATGCACTGACCAGCAGGGGGCAGTGTGGAATGAAGGAAGGCCCCAGCTAGCAGGCAGCAGCTGGGGAAGGGAGGCCCCAGCCAGCAGCTGGCAGCCAGGAAAGGAAGGCCTCGGCCAGCTGCCAAAGGCCCTGATTGGACCTGATCACTGGCCAGGCCTAGGGATCCTACCCATGCACAAATTTCATGCACTGGGCCTCTAGAAAATAAGTAAAAGCCATATACCCATCTTCCTGTACTCCCACCCATTCATAGACAGAAGCAGATAATCTGCAAAAAGTGGCAAAGGTCAGATCCTATGACACCTTACAGTCAAGCACACTCATTTCCTTTAAGTACATATGAAGAGCTGTTTCTATTAGAACATGAAGCCTTTCTTATAACTTTGTCTTATGACTTAAAGAAAAAAAGTATCCCGGCTGAAATCAGAGCTGACTCCATGGGAGGCAACTCTAATAGGTAACAGAATGGCTCCAAAATAGAGGTAGCTAATTAGATTCCTTGCTAGATGGAAGCAATGTCCCTAGATGCATTCAGAAACCCAGCTGATACGAAACAATGAGGCAAAAACATACAGCGTGAATGAACATGAAGTGTTTGCATTGCAAAATATCAAACTGCAGCATCATTGTTTAGCATCACACTTTCTAAAAATAGGTCACAGGCTGTCAAGATTGGGATCTTAATTACAGGAGGTTAATAAAAATGCAAAATACTACAGAACCTTAGAAATTGGAATCAGCAACATCTGGCTACATATTCCAAGGGTTATTAGTGCTCTAAAGACATAAGTGCTTGACAAATACACAACTTTGAGGCTGACAGCCTCCAGCCAAACTTTATAGAAGTCTGTAATTCTAAAGAGAAAGCTGGGAATCTTTAAGCCCATGACATAAGAAAAGCAAGCCATGTAGTTAATAGTAAGAACTTTGTTTTGGCAATTCTATATAATAAAAGACTAAGCAACCATTACTGTGGAACAACCAGAACGACCAGTCACTATGATGTGCACTGACCACCAGGGGGCAGATGCTCAATGCAGGAAC
>NW_006287821.1:394650-399294 GCF_000327345.1 Myotis davidii
GGTGAGTGCAGCGGCAGTGGGTGGCAGGAGCCTCCTGCCTCCGCAGCAGCACTAAGGAACAGCGCTAAGGAGCAATGAGCCCAGCAGTAAGGAGCAGCGAGTAGGCGGGCTGTAAGGAGCGAGGGGTCCCGGACTGCAAGAGGGTGCAGGCCAGGCTGAGGGACACCTCCCTTCCTAGAGCACAAATTTTATGCATCGGGCCTTTAGTTGAAAACATAAAAAATCCTGATTCATCACCCACCTTACCCCATCATCCTTCTACCACCACCTACTCATCAAAAAGTATCCACTACAATTATCCAATACATATGAACAATCTAAGTAGCCATCTACAGATGACTGGATAAAAAAGTTTTAGTGTATATATTCCATTGAATATTATATATATATAAAGCCAGTGTCTGTGACAACTGTGACGACCAAATGACCGGTCACCATGAGGTGTATTGAGCACCTCTCAGTCCAACCCCCCCGCCACACACACACTCCCCGGCCCTCAGGCTCTGATTGATCAGGGGATGGCTAATGGGGGAACCAGGGTGAGTGGAGTGGCGGGAACTGGCGAGCGGGTGGAAGGTAGACCTCTTGGTCCCTCTCCCCAGTCCCCAGGCTCCAATCAATCAGTGGTGGCGATGGGGCGGAACTGGGGACTGGCTCCCTTAGTTGTCCTGCAGGTTCAACCTCCAGAGGACAGGACAGGCACTAATGGACCAGTGCCACCGGCATGATCCTGACAGCGCTGCTGGCCTCCTGGAAGTCAGCCTCAGGCACTGTGGCCGCTTCCCCTCCCTAAGCACTCCTCAAGGAAGAAAGGATACCACCAGCAGCGCCAGGGGTGACCAGCAGTGACTGCTCTCCCTGTGCTTCCTCCAGGTCACTTGAGCCGCCCCCGCCGGCCTCTGCTCCAGACGAAGTGTGAGCACTACACATGGAAGGAATGTAGTAAAAAAACAAAAACCGATGACCAAGAGAATGCTGCAGTCAACATCCTGAGTCTGGCTAAGGAGAATGGAGAGAAGAGAGAATTCCATAAGTTGGCCGATGCAAAGGTATTTCTGAGTGATTGCCTAGCGTGGACAGTTGTGTGACCGCAGAGGAAGGAGTCCAAGTTTCTCAGCAGAACACCAAGGACTTCTTCCATGTTCTGAACCTTAATAAGAAATGTGGTGCCTTACAGCACAAGGTGCTGGCAGTGTCCGTGTGTCCTCAGTCTCTGCCTTATTTTGCTGCTAAATTCAGCCTCAGTGTCACTGATGCATCCTGAAGGCTCTGTGGCTTCCTCAAAGCTGGGGCGCACTGTCTTTGACAGAAGGAATTTGTGCGTCGATACTGCCAGCACCGTGAAGAAGAGCCCCGGCTACCCATGCTGACCTCCGCCTGCCCCACTGGGTCCATGTGGGGAGCGCGTGCTGGGTCATCCCATCACCCTACACCTCTGCACGGCCAAGTCTCCCCAGCAGATCATGGGCTCTCTGGCGAAGGACTACTTCCCCAGTAGGCAGAACCTGTCCCCAGACAAGATTTTCCATGTCATTGTGGCCCCGTGTTATGACAAGAAACTGGAGGCCCTTCAAGAAGATGTTCCCACCAAAGGACTTGTATGCATGCATATAAGCATAACCAATGGACATAAGACACTGGGGAATAGGGGAGGCTAGGGGACTGTCTAGGGCGGGGGGAAAAAATGAACACATATGTAATACCCTTTGTAATAAAAAATAAAATTAAAAAAAAATAAAACAAAACAAAACAAAACAAAAACAAACAAACCAAAAATAAAAAAGAAGAAGATGTTCCCACAGCTTTACATAGTTCCCGGGGTGCTGACTGCGTGTTAAGCTCAGGTGAAATTGTCCAGATAATGAAGCAAAGTGACCTTACCTTGAATGCTGCCGCTGTGGACACTGTTTGGAGACATGAAGGAAGAGGAGGTGAGGCTCCAGGAGGGTGCCAGCTCCGACAGGTACCTGGCACACATCTTCAGGCACACGGCCAAGGAGCTGTTCAACGAGGATGTGGGGGTGCTCACCTACCACACTCCGAGGAACAAAGACTTCCAGGAGGTCACCCTTGAAAGGGACAGAGAGGTTCTGCTACACTTTGAGGCTGCTTATGGCTTTTGGAACATCCAGAAGTAGTCTTGAAGCTGTAGAGGGGCAAGTTCCCCTGTCACTTCATGGAGGTCCTGGCTTGCGCCAGGGATGCCTAAGTGGCAGGGGCCTGGCCCAGGCAGAGGATGGACATGTGGACAGGGCACTGCTGCAGCAGATGGAAAGCATCTACGCTGCCATCCTGGTGTGGCCCCTGGGATCCAGCGCCCATGTGCAGGAGCTGTACCAGGAGTGGCTGGAGGCGGGGAGGGGCGACTCTCCCCAGGCCCAGGCAGCCCTGCACACCACATAGCAGGGCCCAGGGCAGCCTGCCAGGACAAGTGGTAAAGGTCCAGCAGATGCCCGGCCTGTGGGCCACCTGAGGAGGGGTGTCAGACATGTGAAGGAAGACTTAGCATCTCCATCATCGCTTTGGTTTTCAGAATTCCGTGCTCCCCATCTGTCGGCTCCCTCCCTCTGAGGGGCGCTGTCATCGTCACATGGGTGCTACTGGAATATTGTACTATCTCGAGAGGATTGCCCCAATATACATATCCTTTTATCTGACGATGAAAAAATCCCAAAGAACAAGAATTGAGACAAACTACTATCCTTTAAGCTTAAAAAATTCTGGAAGTGTCCTGCAAAGAGCTGAGACTTGGTTCTGTCCACGCGCCTCAGAGAGATTGGATGAGGAAATAGCCTGGCTTGGCCCTGACTTTACCCAATGTTACTCTTGAAGGTGTCTTTGCCACAATGTGAATAAACTGCCACCTTTTGGAATAGGGGCTCATATGAAAGTCTGCATTCCCACCTTTTCTGGAAATAGATCTATATTCTGCAGCTGTGGCCACGGTCCTGAGACCAGGTCCTGCCAACCAGGGCCTGTCGCTGGGAATCAGGTGGCACTGGAGTGGAGGCCCCCCAGTGCCCTTTAACATTCAGGATTGAGCTGAACTCACTTTTGGGGAGGCCTGGCAAGGGTGGCAGGTGTCACAGATGGCAGGATGGAGACTGGAGAGGCAGACACGTTGCTCAGTCCCTCCCTGGGTGAGGTCAGGCAGATGAAGGCCGGCCAGCCCCCCCCCCCAATTGGATGAGATAGCATTCTCTGTGTCCACATCTCACCCCGTGGTCCCGGCCACTCCCCTCAGCTCCAAGAAGCCCTCTTGTTCCACGACAGCCTGCTCTGCCCTCACATGCTGCTCACGCTAAATGAGAAGGAAGAGAGCAGTTGGCTCACAGACAACTACACAGAAAGATACGCAGCCACAACAGAGCCCAGCACCCCATGCACGTTTGGGCTTTCCTCTGAAGTGAGGCCTGTGGCCACCCTGGTGTTGGTTTTTAGAGCACTTGGATTTTGTTACCATGTGGGTGACATTCTTCTTGAACCCCTCAGCGGGTTAGATTTCCCTCATTCATGTGTTATTGTACCTGTGCACCCATCTGGGTTGATAAGTTATACATTGTGTGAAATTAGCTATTTTCTGCTTTCAATCTATTTACAGTGGGGTTTCATCCTCTGTGGAAACGTAGATCCATTTCTGATTATGGAATAAACAGTTGAAGTGTCAAAAAAAAAAAAAAAAAAGCAGCTGCCAGGTGACTCCTGATAACTGGTGGGAACTTCTGTGGGACAGATCTGGATCCCAGGCCGGCAAGGGCATCCCACTGCCCCCCACAGAGGACCAATCAGGTCCTGGCTCCCCTCCCCACCCATCCTCCTTGGGACCCTACTTGTGCATGAATTTGTGCACCAGGCCTCTAGTTTAAACATAAAAAGGAGTAAATCCTGCCATATGAGAAAACATGCATGAACCTTAAGGGCATTATGCTAGGTGAAATAAGTCAGACAAAGACAAATATATGATCTCACTTATATGCAGAATCTTAAAAAAAGAAAATGAAAACACCAAACTCATAGAAAAAGAAATCAGATTTGTAGTTAACTGGATAGAGGATGGGGGGGATGAAAAACTGGACGAAGGTGGTCAAATAGTACAAACTTCTAGTTATAACATAAATAATACTAGGGATGCATGTACAGCATGATGACTAGAGTAAACACTGCTACTGGTACATATGAGTTAAGAGAGTAATTCCTATGAATTTACATCACAAGGAAAATAAATTTTATTTTTATTTTTTGTATGTATATGAAATGATGGATGTTAACTAAGCTTGTGGTAATCATTTCATATATAAGTCAAATAATTATTCTGTACACCTTAAACTATACAGTGCTTTATATTAATAATATCTCAGTAGAACTTGGAAGGAAAAGAAACCAAAAAAAAAAGTACCTACTGCCCAGAAATTCATAACTAAAGAGATAGATACTATTAGGAAGAGGGAAGACACTAGTCTTTGGAAGAATGACCAGAACAGCAGTTCTCAACCTGTGGGTCGTTCGACCCCCAACGGGGTCACCTAAGACCATTAGAAAACACATATATAATTACATATTGTTTTTGTGATTAATCACTATGCTTGAATTATGTTCAATTTGTCACAATGAAAATACATCCGGCATATCAGATATTTATATTAC
>NW_006287821.1:399478-400879 GCF_000327345.1 Myotis davidii
ATATTGATGGGAGAGAAACATAATCCATTGGCTGCCTCCTGCATGCCTCCTAGTGGGGATTAAGCCTGTAATATGGGCATGTGCCCTGACCAGGAACTAAACAGGTAACCTTTTGGTTCATGGATTAATGCTCAACCACTGAGCACACTGGCTGGGCTAAAGACCTCACTTTTAACTTGCTTTCATTTTTCTTCCCTTTATTATGTAAAGGGAACTGGTAAATGTTTCTTAAAGAAACATTCAATATGACTTAAATCAAATATATACCCTAGTGTAGATTACAAAGAAGTCCAATTCTTACCTGGCGTTCTGTTTATATTGGTCTTTATGCACCTCACAAAATGACGTGCTGCTGATTTCAGATTAGTCATCAATTTATTTAGGTTTTCCTAAAATAGACACCATAACAAACAAAATCACTTTGCAAATCATTAAAAATATTAATGCACTTCACAAGTGTGTCCAAGTCCATCAACTACATCTTAAAGCCAAAATGCATACTGACGATAAAATAATGAATTCAAGGTTCTTCTCTGCTTATAAAACATACATGATTTCTTTCCTATGTCAAATAGTTCTTCATCTGACATAGTTCTATTATGAATCATGTCTACCTGTTTTGAATTTGATAGCAATAATTTATGGCTGGGCAATAAAATGGCTTGAAGAAAGAAATTGTTTCTCAAGTTTTCTGTCTAGAAAATGTTTGTATTATATTCTCTGGAAGCAGAATCTGAGATGAGAATTCTGATTCAAGAAACTTATTTGGAGAATGAGGGAAGCAGGATAGAGCAGCGGGAGGAGGGGCGAGGAGGGGGGAATAGCGATGGTATAAACTTTGCTTAGTCTGATTCCTGCAGGAGCTCTGAGCTGAAATGCACCGATTGCATCATAGTTAGTCCCACCTTGAGGTAAGGGAGGGGCCAGAGTCTGTAGCTAAGGGTATGGAGACAGTTTAGCTTCCCATTTGGCCAAGGGCAGTTCTGGCAACTATTGTTGTAATGTACCCCGCGAATCACAGAAGGATGCCTTGCTACCATACTTCACTATGAGATGTTTGTTATGAGCCAATATTTTCGTTAAAGTCAACAGTGTCCACTAAAACCCAGTAATATCAAGATAAACTTTCAACTTTTCCAAGTTGGCTGTCTTCAGATTCTTTATTATTTGAAGACGTAAAATTTCAAATAAGTAATAACATATGCAGATTGAAAGGCAGTTAATATATGAATAGATGCAATTAAAAATTACTTTATGCAGAGATGCAACCACTTGGAATGAAGCTCCCTTCTTGTGTTTATTTTCCCCAAACTGTAGAGGTAAAAAAAAAAAATAGACATTTAAAAAGCTCTTTTTTTTGGTCACATTATCACACCCTGCTGATGAAAGAATATATTCATC
>NW_006287821.1:401030-406659 GCF_000327345.1 Myotis davidii
TTTAGAGAGAGGAAGGGAAAGGAAGAGAAAGAGAGAGGAAAAACATCTCTGAGAAACATGGATTGGCTGTCTCCTGCACACCCTCTACTGGAGATCAAATCTACAACCTGGGCATGTGCCCTGACAGGGAATCAAACCGAGGACCTCCTGGTGCAGGGACACTGCTCAACCAACTGAGCCACACTGGCCAAGTTGTACATGTTTCTAAGTGAAGTTGTATTATGGGTGGCTATACACATAAAAAGTTGGGAGGAGTATACATCAAAATGTTAGCAGTTGTTATCGCCTATGTAATATTATAGGTAATCTTGATGTCCCATTTTTCAGTTTTTCTATATTTTCTGTGGTTTTGGCAACATTCATACATTACTTTTATAATTTATAAAAAAATCTACTTCCATTTTCTTGAAGCAAAAGAATTTATGCTTAAGCCAATTTGTTTTACAAACATCTGTGTAGTGCTAACTCACTAAGATGTAAAACAACAACAAAATCCATGGGCAATCTGGAAAAAAATGGGCCAGCTATCAATATGAAAAACTAATAAAATATTCTCTCTGCCTGAGTAGCACTATGCTGAAACAGATGTCATGAAGTTTAATTAAGAATGTCCTACTGACATGCCTTAGGCCCTCAAGGGGAACCACTTGAGTTGCTTGTATTTCAGTTTCTCCATACATTAAAAGGGAATATACTACCTTCCATTAATTTTTTATTATAACTGGTTTAAAATAAAATAAAAGTGTGGTTATTATCGGTAACTTGATGTTTGGCTGAGTCGGAAACTCAGAGGCAAGTCTTTCCAAGGGGGTGCTTAAATAATTATGGAAAAAGACATTCTGGACAATTCTCTTCTATTTCCAAAGAATACAGTGTATACCCTGAAGAATTAGAAGATGACTTCCTCTCTAATTCTCTGCCCAAACCACTCTCTGATTTCTTAGGATCAGAGAATTACTCATCTGGGAGCCATAAGCACCGTGACCTCTATCTAACAGATTTCTCAGAGCCACTTTTGGACCTATTAGAATTAGGCAGATGCGTTGCCTGAAGATGATCAGAGTCCAACACAGTAGCTTCCATCCGTCAACTTCCTCTTGAGACAGGCCAACAGGATTTCAGGTATGCTCCTGAATTATGTCAGCTTGTGCTGGTAAAGCCAGAAAAGCTAAATTCTCTCTCCATCAATTGGCTGCCTCCTGCATGCCCTCTATTGGGGATCAAACCCAGTCAGATGTTCCTAATCAGCCCACAGGGGCCAGGAGTTCACTTGAAGCTGGGTGTAAGATAATAAGAGGATGAGAATGTTAGGAGGTAAGAGTACACACCCCATTTAAAGAATGGTTAGTATTCTGCCCAATTGCCATGAAGGTATCTGAACCAGGCTGGTCAGATTTTCTATTTTCATATAATTCTGCCCCCATTTTTTTTTTAAAGAAATAGGGAAATCAAATGTGTATATGAAATCTTCTGATTATTTTTTTACCTGTCTGGGCCAAACACAACCATGCTTGAAGGCCAGTTTTTCTCAAAGGCTGCCAATCTGTGACTTTGCTATGAACTGTGAGAGTGTCCTTCTGTAGGAGCTTAGCATTAGTTTGGTTGTGAGGCTGATGTTAGCAACTTAAGCTCAGTATCTTCAAATCCTTTGTGTCATGGTACAGAAGTTGGTGAATTGTATCCTGTCCATCTCTCCATTTTGTTTGTTTCTGAGAAATCCTGCTTCCTACCTTGGCTTTGCCATTTAATAGATTTCTGAAGCTGGCGTTGCTACTTACTCTTCTACACTTGTTCTTGTAAGAAAGGGGGAGATTTTCCTCTCTATGTATCGGAAAGGGTCATGACAAGGCTTGAGTAAGATGATATATCTGAAAGTGCTTTGTAAATTACAAACTACTAAACAAGATTAGTTGCTAGTTGATCAATAAAACAGGCATTTGCTACATGCTCGAGGCTGTGATTGAACAAATCAGACATAATTCCTGTCATCATGAAGCTTAAAATAACTTCAAGTTATTATAACAGAAAAGCACTGTGAAGGAGAATTCCAAGATATTTGGGGAATATCTCTTAAAGTGACTTGTTATTTCCCCAAAATCCTTTTTCAAAACATGGTTTGCTGCTCTCTCTTTGCATCTGGGTCAAGCAGAAGATAAAGGCAGGATTCTTGAAATATAACTATCTTTGAGCACCATTTCCTTGAAGAACCATCAGCCTGAGGTCAGAAAGGCTAATAAGAGGGGACAACCAGACCACAGAGCAGACAGATATCACAGGAAAGAAGTAAGGGTTGTTGTAAGTGTCAAGGCAACCATGGGTTCCATTCTGAGGCTGAAAAATGAGGGAAGATTATTTGACTCACCACTGTCAGTACTGATGTAATTTTCAAAAGGATTTGCTAGAAGTCTGTTAGGTTACTTCTGAAATATAGCCACCACCCTTTCATTAAGAATGTCTTTGTTTTTTTAAGCCAGACACTGATGTGATAAGGCACCTTTAGAAAGACACGCAGTTCGGGTAACAAAAGAGAATACATAAATTAACATAGCAAATTGTGGATTTCTTTAAAAAAGAAAACTTTAAATTAGTTTGATGTAACAATACTGAATAATACTCCCAGAAGTCCTTGTGCTACCCAAAGAGATTCTCAGAATTTACCATTTGCACTGAAGAAGAAAGGGAGAGAAGGGGAGGTGAGGAAGGGTGAAAAGAAGGAGGGAGGGAGAGGGAGGAAGAAATACATAGTATTTCAAGTAGAAACAATTCACATCAGCACTCCTTCATGGGCAAGAATAGATGAAATAATCCAAGTGTCTCTGACACATAGCGAGCACTCAAATAACCATTGACAATTGTAATGGTATTTTGCTCTAAATATTGTTATAATTAATATTTAAGAATTGTATCAAAGAAGAAAATTACAAGCAAATCTATACAGTTGGCTGGTCATTTTTAGGTTGAAGTATTATTTTATCCTTTATTAGTTATCTTTCTGTTCTAACTAGAATCACTGACCAGAACCATAAAAGCAGAAAAAAGACACACACACACACACACACACACACTCACTCACTCACACTCACACACACACTCACACCAGTGGGGAAATGCAAAGAAGCAGTGAGGTCCATTAAAAACCTTTGTTGGCCATAGGTTTGAGACCATTACTTTACAGTGACTATTGTTTTATGAGAGATTTTTTTTTTAATCTTCAATAAAAAGATCAATTGAAAGCACTCATTTATACACTGTTAAGTTAAAAGGAAGGACAAATAAGGAAAAATCCATGACTTTGATAGTCTCCATGACTTCCTAAAATGTCTTACTTTGAGTTGGGATGGCAGGGTCTATTTTGAGATTTTTGACCTCTGTGCACATGGAAAACTATTATAGTATAGCTATTTCATTTCCTAAGTGCAAAAAGGCTGAACCAACTTTTTTCTATAAGTGAGATTTATTTTATTCATCTCTTCATTTAATCTAAACTTTAGTTATTTATTACCTAAAGACTTTGGCTGAGTGCATTTGAAACAATCAGGGCTGAAGGTCTATAGGTAACTTACCATTCCTGCATAATGGACAAGTTCAAGGTGAGCTTCATATTTCTTCTTCTTTTCAGGCTGGGCTTCTGGAAATGAACCGACTTTCCAAAATTGTCAAAAAAATTTGGTCTTGAAAGTCACATCTGTAGTCTGAGAAAACATACATTCCTCTTCAAGGATGAACAAGATTCCCATTGGCTGTTGGTGATTCATAAAAACAGCAGATGAGAAAACACCAGGAAACGGCATTTTCAGTAGGGGGTTAGTGTAAACTCATTCCCAGTAACTTAACCAGTTGACAAAGGGAAGGGATATTCACTATATGTAACTAGCCATTATCCAGTCAACAAATAGTTATTAAATATCTACTAGGAGCCAGGCACCAGTAGGAGTAGCCGTATGGCCATGAACCACATAGACAAAGTGCCTTTCTTCAGGGTGCTTACATTCTAGTGGAGCAAACAGACAAGTAAACAAAAAATAACTGGCTTAGTTTCATATAAGTGCTCAGAAGAAATCATGCAAAGTAAAGAGATAGAGCATGATTTCTTTTGAGCACTTATATTTCTTCTGAGTGGGAGCTATTTTAGTAAGATTGTGGGGAAGACCCTCTGACCTGAATGAGAAGAGCAATTCTGAGAAGACTGTATAAAGTATTCTGGACAGAGAAATAAAGAGTGCAAAGCTCTGAAGCAGCGGCACACTTGGCAAATTTGAGGTCCTGCCAGAGTCAAGTGTGGACAGAGCATAGCTAGTCAGATGGAGTATGTGGTTACAAGATAATGCCAGAGGGGTAAGGAGTATTATATCCCAAAGGTCTTACAGACCATGGTGAGACATTTGAATTTTATTTTAAGTATAATAGGAGACCTTTGGAGATTTTTAACATGAAGTGATGTGATTTGATTTATGCTTGAAAAGGATTATTGGTTTAGAACAGGGGTTGGTGAAGTAGAGCCTATTGGTCAAATCTTACCTATAGCCTGTATTGGAAAGCCAGTGAACTAATAATGGTTTTTACACTTTTTAAAAATATTTTTATTGATTTCAGAGAAGAAGGGAGAGGGAGATCTGAACCCACAATCCAGGCATGTTCCCTGACATGAATCAAACCTGGAACCCTCAGTCTGCAGGACGATGCTCTATCCACTGAACCAAACTGGCCAGGGCCGGTTTTTACATTTTTACTTTTTATTGGTTTTTACATTTTTTAAAGGCTTATAAAAACAAAAACAGTATATGTGATAGAAAACCTGATGACCCCAGTTGGCAGAATTTCTCTCTAAAGGGCCATATCTATAATAATAAAGGGGTAATATGCTAATTAGACTGGACATCATCCTAGACGTCCTTCCTGATGAGGCCAGGGCCAGAAGGAAGCCAGCCCGGGTCCTGGGTGCTGGAGGGAAGCCAGTGCCGGCAGCAGGGGGAAGGAAGGCCTATTCTTGCAGACAATTTCATGCATTGGGCCTCTAGTAGTATATATATTTAGTAGACTTTGTGGGCCATCTAGTCTCTGTTACACTTCTGCCATCAACTCAACCCTTTCAGCCCTGAAAGAGCAATTGACAATATGTAAATAAAATGAGTGTGACAATGTTTCATTAAAACTATTTACAAAAACAGGATACAGACCAGAATTGGCCCACAGGGCTGTAGTTTACTCACCTCTGGTCTAGACTAGTAATAGTATTAGAGGCTGTGAAAAGTCATTGAAATGTGATAGAGGTTGAAATTAGACCTGGGTTACAAATTGCCAGTGAATAGAATATGGGGTATAATAGAAAGGAGGATTGCCCTAGCTGGCTTGCTCAGTGGATAGAGCATCAGCCTGTAGACTCAAGGGTCTCTCATCATGTTTCTGTCTTTCTCTCCATCTCCCTTTCTATCTGAAATCAATAAAAATGTTCTGAAAGAAAGAAGAAAGAAAGAAAGAAAGAAAGCTGAAATCAAAAAATATTCTGAAAGAAAGAAAGAAAGAAAGAAAGAAAGAAAGAAAGAAAGAAAGAAAGGAAGGAAGGAAGGGAGGGAAGTGAATAGAATATGGGGTATAATAGAAAGGAGGATTGCCCTAGCTGGCTTGCTCT
>NW_006287821.1:409299-411966 GCF_000327345.1 Myotis davidii
AAGTTATATAATGTCTGGTCACTGGGATGTAGAGAAAGAAAGGAATGAAGGGAGAAAGGAAGGAAGGAAGGAAGGAAGGAAGGAAGGAAGGAAGGAAGAAAGAAAGAAAGAAAGAAAGAAAGAAAGGAAGGAAAAAAGAAAGAAAGAAAGGAAGAAAAAAAGGAAGAAAGGAAGAAAGAAAGAAAAGAAAGAAGGAAAGAAATACCAGGCTTCTGGTTTGAACAAATGGGTAATAGATACTGCCATTAACTAGGTTTGGGGTGGGAATCAAGGACTAATATTTGCCTATTATTTTGTATATTTGTATATTCATTTACCTACTTCATGAATATTTTTGAAGGGCCTTCATGAACCAATTATTGTACCGACAGTTTGGGTTTAAAAAGAATAATTAGCCCAGATGGTGTGGTTTAGTGGTTGAGTGTCGACCCATGAATTAGGAGGTCACAGTTCGATTCCCAGTCAGGATACATGCCTAGGTTTCAGGATCAATCCCCAGTGGGGGGTGTGCAGGAGGCAGCCGATTAATGATTCCCTCTCTTCATTGATGTTTCTATCTCTCTCCCCTTCTCCCTTCCTCTTTCTGAAATCAATTTTGAAAAAAGAAGAAGTAATCAGACATGGGTTTTGGCCCCAGAGCATTCAGCTGAGAAAACAAGACATATACATGATATATAGATCACAAAGTAGACCAAACAGAGGTACAGGTAAACTGTCATGAAAATTTCAAATTACAAAATGATCTCTTGACCTAACAACATAAATTTCATAATTCTCTATCAATCCTTTATACCTAAGAACCATAAACTCTTAGGTTTGAGAAAGATATTAAGGATCTAGTCCAGTGATGGCGAACCTATGACACGCGTGTCAGAGGTGACATGCGAACTCATTTTTTTGGTTGATTTTTCTTTGTTAAATGGCATTTAAATATGTAAAATAAATATCAAAAATATAAGTCTTTGTTTTATTATGGTTGCAAATATCAAAACATTTCTATGTGTGACACGGCACCAGAGTTAAGTTAGGGTTTTTCAAAATGCTGACATGCCAAGCTCAAAATGTTCGCCATCACTGATTCTAGTCAACTCCCTAATAACTCCTTCAATTCCCTTCACCATTTCCTTCTAAAAAGCAGGTTAGCTTATGCGCGAATATTTCCATAGAGTGAGAACAAACCAAGTTGAGTCAATGCTCTGTGGGTGACATATTAAAAGAAAAAATGTCTCAAGTTCAGAATACTTTGTTTTAAATCATTCTACTAGAGCCAATACAAGTCAGTCTAATTCCTCTAAATGGTGGATCATCAGATATTTGACGATTGTGTTTCTGATCCATCTGAGTCTGTTATTCTAATATATGGACTATGGTTTTCTACCTCTTGTTTATTCTCAGACTTACAACTTGCATTTAATAGATGATGTATTGAACAACATTCCACCAATAACTCCTGTACTGAATAGTTCTGGGACATCTTCCTTTATCTGAAGCATCTAGGTGGGGAAAGATTCAATGAGTGAATATGTGAACTGTTCTAAGTGAGGACAAAATAGTCTAAGTAGTCTAAGTGAAACCGACACCTGTCTTGCTCCTGGCAGCACTGACCTTTTGGGTTCTTGGGAGAGTGAAAAATGAGAAAGAGGATGAGGAAGACAAGAGAGATTCTGATAAATTACACAGTGAATTTCCTGGCACAGGTGCTTCGAGGCATGGACTCCATCTTGGACCATGTATTTTCTCATCCTGCCTATAGTCAGTCAATCCTCAATAAAAACTGGAATTAATAGTTTAAAAGTTTAAGCATCTCCTGGGATGGTGTCTGTTAACAAGAGGGTTTTGGCAAACTCACCAGGCACGGTAGCCCCGTTTCAGATAGAGGACCATTAGGACTGTCATTTCCTTGGGACTTCAATGATGCCAGTTTGGGGGTGAATGGAAGTTCTATGTAAAGTAAGTGGATGATATAGCTCATAATGTAACAACTAAATCACTAAGGAGGAGAAAACACTTTTCAGAGTATTCTCCATTTCCTCAGTGCTTGAGAGGCATAAAGCGTCTAATAAATATGAGGCCCCACAGCAAATAATTACCAAATGCTGCCCCATAGCAGCAAGTGCTCTCCATTGCACAGTAAATGGTTTTAGCCAGTTGCCCTGATTCGGAATATTAGGGCTCTAACCTCTCCCTCTTCAAATGTGATCAATTCTGCCTTCCTCTTGTTTTTATCTGCCACCTTCTTACTATTTCCATTTTTGCTATCCGATTCAGGACCTATTATTCACCTGGACTACTGTAACAGCTTCCAAAATGCCTTAATTTTAGATTTTCCTTCCAGTGCAACCACCATACACGAATCTACCGGATTAAGCACAAGCAGCTCTGACTATTCTATAGCCAGCATAAAACCCTTTTTGGCTCCCTGTTACTTCCAAATAAGATATTAATTCATTAAAAGCCCTTCACAACATGACCTTCTATTTTTGTTCACTTCTAGCTACTTCCATGTGCGTGTTCTAAGTTCTAACTAGACTCCTAACATTTTGGAATGTGTTCTTTGCTTTCCTGTCTCTATGTCTTTGCTCTTGCCAGTCCCCTCACCTGCTAGCTTCCTCTCTTCATCTGCTGAAGTCTTCATTCCTTAAGATCTAGCTAAAATTGTACACTCTT
>NW_006287821.1:411995-413888 GCF_000327345.1 Myotis davidii
CTCTTCTGAGCTCTGTGGGTCTCTGACAGTGCTTTTACTCCATTTATGCTGACATATATTTTTACATTTATTAGACTTACAAATCTACTTGACTGCATACTTCCTAAGGGCAAGTGCTATTTATAACAAATGCTTAAGTTTTTTACAATATTTAATTGTAAGACTTCTACACAGCAGTGTGGTACTCGGCCTAAAATTAAGGTCCAACATTATGTGTTCCTTGACATCAGGGAAAACAAGGAGAGCCTCAAATTACCAATCACAAGTTCCTCTTCCCGTTGTGCTTCCACGGGTGAGGTCTCCTAGCCAACAACCTTCCTTATCATGGGACCTGTCACCGTGTCTGCTTAGCCTTGAGTAATGGGTTTCAGTTCCCTGCCAACTCATGGAATTACTCCAAGTCAGTCACATCCTCCAGGGGCAACCAAGGGTCACCTCACCCTATTATTACTACAAAGCCTGCCTCCTAAAGCCCCTGCTCACCCATTCTCTTCCCAAGTGCAAACACCATGTGCCTCTGCATGGCATGCAGTGTTCTCCACCCCCAGGCTGTGAATATCTGTGACTAATAAGCTGTTGTCAATCTCATCTGTCCAGTGTGCTATGTTTAGCTATAGCCATAACGCTAGGAGAGGAATCTCCCCTCACCAGTGGGGTGATAAGGAACTGATCAAAAACGGGTTAGTTATTGAATAAATTTACTTACTTTTCCAATAAAAAGTAAAAAAGTAATATTTTTGGTGTTAAGATATCTTTTTATTTACATTCTAAGTTCCTTCAGGGCTAGGATGAGGCCTCTGGTTTACATTTCTCACAACCCTTAGCCTAGTTAGTTCCAAGGTGAGTTAAGGGTAAGTTGCTAGAAAATTTTTAAGTAATTAATTGACAGGTGAACACGCAGACATACAGGTTTGAGTTTGGGGTCCTGGGCTGCTTTGCTAGGGGCAATAGGCATAAAAAACAGAGTTGCAAACAAGAAAGCACTGAATTATATGTTTAAAGAAGATATTTAGGTGCATGCAAAAGATATCTAGACATTAATGTGATTCATTTTATAATAAAAACATCAGAATGTACACATCCAAAGAACCTCACTTAGGAGGAAACAACACTTATTGCCAAGCTGCTACCAGGATTTAAAATAGTTTAGAAACTTCCTTAGGATATCTAGACATGATGGACTACTGGTACATGGAAACTTCATATTGTTTGATGGTGTACATTTTATAGAAACAATTAAAAATTATCCAGGCAAATAAGGTAAACAATGTGCTCAAGTTAAGTAACACAGTTTGGACTCAGATAGGTAAGATGATCAGTAGTAAAGCTGGTAATATTTCAAAAACATTATCCCAATTCCCATCCTTTGAGAGATATTTTCCAGAAGGGCTGAATTATTGGAAGATGGATAGATATAGCCTCTCAAGGTGACTACAATGGAGGGGCAACAAATTTTTAAATGTATAATGTTGGATTTATTTGCTTAAAAATATTAGAATTAATCTCTACCAATTCCTATGTAAAACCATAAATATCTACACTAATAAAAGAGAAACATGGTAATTGGCGTACAACCGCTACACTTTTCATTGGCTAATCAGCGAGATATGCAAATTAACTGTCAGCCAAGATGGCGGCCAGCAGCCAGGCAGCTTGAAACTAACATGAGGCTTGCGTGCCTCAGTGACGGAGGACTCCAACATTCCCCGCCTGCGGCTGCAGGCCTCTGACCCTGCAGTTTCAAACACTGTAACAAATACTGCCGGACTTCAGCCAGCAGATTCGCAACATTGTAAGCAAAGGCCAGAAACCTACTTTCAGGCCTAACAGCTGGAGCCAAGCCTCAAGCTAAAACTGGCCCAGAAAAAAAAAAAAAAGGAAAAAAGGAGCAGG
>NW_006287821.1:414589-415149 GCF_000327345.1 Myotis davidii
CACCCTCCCAATCTGCCTTTCTCTGTGCATGACAGCGGCGGCACCCTAACTCCCCAATGGGCCCTGCTCTGAGCCCGACCAGGGGCTGCACCTAGGGATTGGGTCTGCCCTCTGCCACCCAGGAGCAGGCCTAAGCCAGCAGGTCATTATCTCCCGAGGGGTCCCAGATTGCCAGAGGGCACAGGCCGGGCGGAGGGCCCCCCCCCCCCCCCCGAGTGCACAAATTTTTGTGCACCAGGCCTCTAGTGTAATTATATGTTAATACTTTAATAAATAAATGATTGATGCTCAAGTTCTAAACAAACTAGAATATTTCAAAGTAATGAAATAAGGGTGAGCTAATCATATAATTGATTTGTTTACTATATCCTATATAATAAAAAGGTAATATGTAAATTAACCTTCACACCTTCACAAGATGGCTACCTACAACCAGGCCAGCAGGGGGGTTAGTGAGGGACAATCAAACAACTGAACAGCAGGCTGTGTGGGGCAACCAGGCCAGCAGGGGAGGCAGTAAGAGGTGACCAGGCTGGCAAGGGAGGCAGTAAGAGGCGACC
>NW_006287821.1:415173-419309 GCF_000327345.1 Myotis davidii
AGACAGTTAGGAGCGACCAAGTTGGTGGGGGTGGGGGGCAGTTAGGGGTGACCAAATAGTCAGGCAGGTGAGCTATTAGGAGCCAGCGATCCAGGATT
This sequence comes from Myotis davidii, assembly GCF_000327345.1. NCBI lineage: Eukaryota > Metazoa > Chordata > Mammalia > Chiroptera > Vespertilionidae > Myotis > Myotis davidii. The sequence goes on from NW_006287821.1 coordinate 415,272, forward strand.
GTGAGAGGGATGTCTGACTGCCAGGGATCGGGCCTAAACAGGTAGTTGGACATCCCCTGAGGGGTCCCAGATTGGAGAGGGTGCAGCCTGGGCAAAGGGGACCTCCCCCCATGCACGAATTTCATGTACCAGACTTCTAGTATACAATATTGAAGCAAGTCACTGTATGCTTGAAGTCCAAATTAACAAATAAATCTGATGTTAAAATCCATTTGTGTTATGTTCCTTGGTTATTACCCAAAGGAGTTGAAGACATGTCCACCTGAAGAACCTGCACATGGATATTTGTAGCAGCTAAGCTATTTAAAGCAGTTTTGCTTGCCAAAGCTTGAAAGCAATCAAGATTTCCTTCAGTTGGTGAGTGGATAAATAAACTGTGGTGCATCCAGACAATGAAATACTATTCAGGGCTAAAAATAAGTGAGCCTCAAAACCATGAAAAGATGTGGAGCAACCTTAAATACAGATTCCTAAGTGAAAGAAGCCAATATAAAAAGGTTACATGCTGTATGAATTCCAACTGTATAACATTCTGGGGAAGGCAAAACTATGGAGGTAGTAAAAAGATCAGTGATTTCCAGGGGCAGTGAAAATACTCTGTATGATACCATAGTGATGGATACATGTCATCATACATGTCTCCAAACCCATAGCATGTACAACACCAGGAGTGAACCCTAAGGTAAATTATGGACTTTAAGTGATAATGATGTGCCAATGTAGGCTGCTCAGCTGTGTCAAATGTACCACTCTGGTGGGAATGTTGACAAGCAGGGAGGCTATGCATACATGGGGAGAAGGTATATCTCTGTACTCTGTCCTCAATTTTTCTCTGAACCTAAAACTGATTTAAAAATAAGAGCTTAATTTGAAAAGTAAATTTGTTTTAGTTTGACATGAATTTTCCTAATGATCATAAACATTTAAAACTTTTATGTATGGAAATCCCTTTTCTTTACATATACACACAGATGTATGCTCTAAGACACTTTATACAAAATAGTGCATTTTAGTTCCTTTGAGTTTTGAAAATGTCCCATGATTTATACTATTTCAAGGAGTAAGTTTAATCATTAATATTTACTATAAATTTTCTTCACATAGCTTGAGCCAGCACAACGCCTCTTTTCAAAATATGAAATCACTTTAAGAAAGGTTTTGGTATTCCTCATTTGCCTGACCTGAATGCCTTTGAAATCACTCACAGGAAGCTGAAGACTCATCGTCTCCTTCTATCATGTGGTCAGCTTTTGTTTTCTCGTTTTATCATATCAGTAGAAAATACAACAGGAAATTGCATCCATGCTGCAAGTCTATTATTTGAAATAACTGATACTGGCAGATGTGAGACAATAGGCTTCAGATAACTAAAAATCAGTAACATTCCCAGACCTATCAGGATCTGAATCATGCTCATGTCCCATCTTCCTGCCTGAAAACGGTATCTTGCCATAATCAGAGTGAGTTAATATTACAGGTAACAATCGCCAGGAGCCACACCTGCCCCTCTGAGAAGCTCCAGTTCTCCTCTTTCATTTCTAATCAGAAAACTACAATGATGCTAGCAAACTTGAATGAGGCTAGCAAACATTGACCAGCTCATGGTTGGGTTATTATTATTTTTTAATCAACTCACAGGTTGGTCATTATTTTTTTAATCAGCCTGTTCTTCCCCCCAGGGAAGTACACTGGTTATAAAGGAAATTAAATCAATGGGATGCCCACTCCTGTTGGAAATAATGGCTATTTTCAAGGAAGATTTTGTTTCAGCTGAAAACTAATAAATAAAATTGATGGAACACTAATTGATAAAATCTGAGGCCCAATAAACGTCGTCACCTTAGCCCTGTCCTGGAAGGTTGTTGAGAATGTGACAGTGTAGCTAAAGAAACCTTCAGAAAGTTAAAAGCCTGAGGCCTTGACCTGCTCCGCCCCTTCTTCAGACTCCATAGCAATCCAGTTACAGAGACACACAGGGGCACTCACACGCCACCACACTTCCTCTCGTGGACAAAGCTACAGCAAAGGGCCATCGTGAGTACCTCCAGCAAACCCACTTAATCTATCCCTTAATGTATCCCGGAGCACGTGGAAACACCTCTGAACTCAGAAACCATGCACTGCGGCTAATTTACTAATAAGCCATGAAGTATTGTCATAAATTACATAAACTAACTGGTACTTGTCCAATTAAATGAACAAACTGCATCCTGCAGGGTAGTGGCCTGGAGGATGTACGGCAGTTGTTTGTTTGCGTACTCAATTGCCAAATTTCGTTAAGTTGCTCTGGGTCTCCTCCTTCACCTTATGTTAATCAGCCTGGGCCAACGGTGCCCATACTTTCAGCTCTGTTTTTCCAGTCAAGAGCATGACCATTTTTAATCTCAACAAGTCTCTTCACACATTAACAGTGAGGCCACGAGTAAACAGCAAATGCGTAGCGGCAGCCTGCGTTAGAGATGATGGAGTGGGTAACTGCTATGGAAGTTTAGTTAGGATGCCATGGGTACTGCACACAAAGACCATTAAGAGAAAACGTGCAGAGCTGTCCTGCCCCACTTCCACCCTCTGACAGAACGTGAGTCCTGGCATCAACATGGCAAGCAGGGACAATCCTTAAATGAAAACGAATGAGGAGAGAAACATGCATTCCTTTCTCAATGAGATCTATGCAGGCTTGCAAATCCAGACCAAAGCCCATGGACATCCAGTCAATGCCTTCTTTTATATAATCCTCTTGCCCCAGAACTAACATGTGCTGATTGAAGAACTGTTGTAATTTTTCATTGGTTAAATTAATGCAAAGTTGCTCAAGGCTGTTATACTTCAAAGATGTAATTAGGTAAGAAGAGATAAAAATAAAATTGAGAAAACGGCAACAACTTGAGGTGATGGATATGTTAATTAACTTAAGTGTGGTGATTATTTCACAATATATATGTGTACCAAATCATCAACTTGTCCCCCTTAAATATATACGTATTTTGGTCAAATGTACCTCAAAAAATAAAATAAAATTTAGTTCCACTTGGAAAAATGTGGACACATCATGGCAAATAAACCCAGTAAGTAACAAATGTCCAGTTAAATGTTTACCTTCTTCCTCCCTGGTCAGTGTGGCTCAGTGGACCTGAGCTTCATCCTGTACACTGAAAGGTTGTAGGTTCAAGTCCCAGTCAGGGCATATACCTAGGTTGCGGGTTTAATCCCAAGTTGGGGGATGTACGAGGGGCAACCAATCCAAAATCATAAAATATTCCTTTATTTCCATTTACCTTTATTTAAAGCTTAATTAATTTCTTAATACTATTCATTATGATAATTTTTGTTATTTACTAATATTAATAACTAGAGGCCCAGTGCACAAATTTGTGCATGAATTTGTGCACAGGTGGGGACTCTCGGCCTAGCCAGTGATCAAGGCCATCTCGCTCAGTCCCTATCAGGTATGATCAGGGCCGGCCAGCCAGGGAGAGAGACCACAGGAGGTTGGCCAGCCCGGGTCGCAGAAGGTTGGCTATGGGAGCACACTGACCACCAAGGCGCAGCTCCTGTGTTGAGCGTCTGCCCGCTGGTGGTCAGTGCAGATCACAGTGACCAGTCATTCAGTCGACCAGTAGTAACAGTCACTTAGACTTTTATATATATAGACTAGAGGCCCAGTGCACACAAATTTGTGCACTCGGTGGTAGGGGGGGTCCCTCAGACCGGCCTGTGCCCTCTTGCAGTCTGGGACCCCTCGGGAGATAACGCCCTGCTGGCTTAGGCCTGCTCCCGGGTGGCAGAGGGCAGGCCCAATCCCTAGGTGCAGCCCCTGGTTGGGCTCAGAGCAGGGCCGATTGGGGAGTTGAGGCACTGCCCCCTGTCATGCACAGAGCAGGGCCCATCAGGGGGTCTGGGGTTCCATACCCTGTCACGGACAGAGCAGGACCAATCAGGGGGTTGGGGCGCTCGTTCCCTGTCACTCACAGAGCAGGGCCCATCAGGGGGTTGGGGAGCTCCCCCCTGTCATGCACAGAGCAGGGCCCATCAGGGGGT
>NW_006287821.1:419955-446845 GCF_000327345.1 Myotis davidii
AGTCAGGCAGGGGACTCCATCACTGAAGCAAGCAAGCCTCCCTGTTCGCATCAGCTGCCTGGCTGCCAGCCGCCATCTTGGCTGCCAGTTAATTTGCATATCTCGGCCCTACTCTGTGAGTGACAGGGGGATTAGCCAATGGGAAGGGTAGCGGTTGTACGCCAATTACCATGTTTCTCTTTTATTAATGTAGATTGCTCTTTTCAACCAAAGTAGCTCTCTCTTAAGGTTTGCAAAGAATGAATTGCATCATACTTTGATGACATTTTCTGACATTCAATTCACATTTTCTAATCTCCTTGTAAATATGCATTGACTTCATTTTATCAAAGATACTTACATCAAGGATTTCAAAACAGTGATGTTCAGAATGCCAATGAAGAACTGCCCTGGTAGCTTGGCATCCAGCGCCCTGTTGATATGTGTCACCAGCCACTTAAACATCCTTTTATATATTGACTTGCACAAGGCACCAATGGCAGAGGTCACCTAGAAATCACATTGAAAGCACTCCTTCATCTGACAGCAGGGTTCATTTTAATCCCGGGCAGCCTCTGTCAGTGACTGCCTTCTAGTGAAATCTGATATATTTATTGACTTTCTGTGGCTCTAGCATGCTGCTGAAATGATACATGAGAAGAAATACAATAAAATGAGAGAAAAGGAAGAAAGAAGCAAGGAAAGGAGTAGAGGGAGAGGGAGAGGGAGAGGGAGAGGGAGCGGGGGAGGGGGAGGAAAAGAGAAGAAAGGGAGGTGAGTTACCCTGGTGCCTCTTTAACCAACGCTCTTTTGAGAGAAATCCGGTTCCTATTACCAAAGGACCAAATATCCTGGGGGAGCTGGCAGGGTATTCTAAAGCCTTGCTATTCAAAGTGTGGCCCTAAGACCTACAGCATCAATGCTACCTGAAAGCTGGTTGAAGATGCCAACTCCTGTTCCAGACCTAAGAATTAGAATTTGCACTCTGAACACAATCCCCACTGTTTCCTATGTACCATCAAGTGTGAAAAGTCCTGGTAGAGTAGGTGAGGACTCTGGAATCCCTAGTCCCGTCCTACTGCTGCTGTTGCAGCTCCTAATGAATAGTGTTACCTTTGGCAAGTGACCTAACCTCAAGGGGCTGCATGCAGTATCATCAGCTGATGCTCTTGAAGGTTCTTTCTAGCCTCAGCTTCCACTTCTTTATATTCGTTCCCAAGGCTGCTCTCAACTCCCTGTAGGGAGAATGGCAATTTAGTGCCTCCTTCTGATTCAGATTCTCTTACTGAAACCTTGGGCTACATTCCCCTCCCTAGAGCTATGTGGCCAAGGCTCTCAGGGAACCTACTGGGGAGAGCTCCAACCTCCGGAAGATGCTGTGCAAAGGCAGAACCTACTTCCATGATGCAAAGGTGCTGATGTAGCAGCAGATTTCTGACAGACTCCAAGTAGGAGTGAATTTCAGCTGGACACGCTCCAAGCCTGGAGGCAGAATGGGCTCCAACCACTTAACATTTAAAACAGGCCCATCACATACATCCTTCAGCTGCCCAGGAGAGAGCGCAGCAGGAGCCAGTTGGTGTCTGGTGGTGATTTAGTTCTGAGTCACCCACTCTCTGATCAGTTATCTTGAGTCATTCCCACAGTAATCCATACGCCGGATGGCATCACGGTTTTTTATTATCAGCGACAAGAGCACGCCGCACAAACAAAGCAACAAGAATGATTTTTATTCTCTGGCGCACGGAGGAAATCACTCTCTGTCTACAGCAGTCACTTTGAAACTTTAAAAAGAACATGACTAACTTGTCCACCTCTTTTTGTGTGTGTGTTTTGTTAATCCTCACCCAAGGATATTTTTCCATTTATTTTTAGAAGGAGTGGAAGGGAGGGGAAAACATTGATGTGAGAGAGACACATCGATTGGTTGGTCCCAGCACAAGCCCTGACCAGGGCCAGGATCCAGCCTGCAACCGAGATATGTGCCCTTGACCAGAATTGAGCCCAGGACCCTTCAGTCCATGGGCTGACACTCTATTCACTAAGCCAAACAGGTCAGGGCTATACACTTCCTTTTAATTCCCTAAATACTCAAGAAGTGGGGGTGGGAGAAAAACTGGTGGGAGGGAGTAGTGACAAAATACTGGAAGAAAGCCTGAAGATATCAGCAAAGGAAGAAATAGATAGTATAGATGTTGTAAGTACAGTGGGGCCTTGACTTACGAGTGTCCCGACTAATGAGTTTTTTGAGATACCAGCTGTCTCTCGGTCGATTTTTTGCATTGAGTTCACAGAGCAATTTGAGTTAACGAGCTCGGTCTCAGAACGAATTAAATTCCTAAGTCAAAGCCCCACTGTATGTATAGCACAACATTTGGCACTTACTGGAGACTGTTAGTTTCCCATTTCCACTGTTATCACTTCCTCTTCCTCGCTCCAGTGTTCACTAGCTGTGTTACCTTGAGGAGCTAATCTTTCTAAGGTTCACTGTCTTTCACTATAAAATGGAGATATAAGTAATATCAATTTGCAGGTTTGCCATACTTAAGCACAGCACCCACAGTAAGTACTCAATGGCTACTGATTTTTATTATTGTTTATCATTAATATTTTTAAATTAAAATAACTTGTTCCTAATAGGCATAGTTGGAACTCTCATTGGCTCATAAAACACTAGACCTGAAGAACCTAGTTCTTTTTTTAATTAAATTGACTGGGGTGACATTAATTAATAAGATTGTATGGTTGTCAGGTGTACAATTCCATGATACATGATCTGGATATTGCATTATGTGTCCACATCTGAAGTCAAATCATCTTGTCACCATATATGTGACCCCATTTACCCTTACTACCCTCCCACCCCCTTTCCCTCTGATAACCACCATACTGTTATCTGTGTCTATGAATTTTAGCTTGGTTGTTTTTCTCGTTTATTTGTTGCTTACAGCTTTATATCCCACCTGTGAATGAAATCGTATGGTGCTTAGCTTTTTCTGACTGACTTATTTCATTTAGCGTGATGTTCTCAAGGCCCATCCATGTTGTCACTAGTGGCAGTATTTCATCTTTCCTTATGGCTGAGTAATATTCTATTGTATATATGTTCATAATCATGTATTATGGCTCTCAGCTCAGGATGGTACCACCCCCTAAAGGAAGAATGCCCTTGGAAACAGGGAGGCATTTGCTGAATGTCACAATGACTGAGCATGTTACTGACCTTCAACACCTGGAAGCTGGAATGAAAAACCTCCTACAATGTGCAGGACACACTCATATGAAGAACTGTCCCATTTAGATGCCAATCACCCCTCCATTGAGACATAAGGGGAACTCAGTCTCTTCGTTGGGGTGCTCAGAGGCGTGAAGACATTTAATCAAGGCTCAAGAGCTAGTTAGCATTAGAGCTAGAACTAAAAATTTTAGAGTGTTAACACTGCAAGAATTTTTTGCCATCTTTTGCAATTGTCATCAAAAGAATACATACATACATCACTATTCTTAGCAGTGGCAATTGTCTCTATAAAGTCAGTAAAATTCACAAGAAAAGAAAAGCCTTACAGTGTGCAGTCTTACTGTCACCAGGAGGAGGAGGAAGCAAGGGGGAGAGGGAGAGGAAAGGAAGGAAAGGGAGGGAGGGAGAGAGAGGGGGAGGGATTTTTTTCTTTCTTTCAATGTTGAATAACAATATATAAGCTTGCTTCACTGGTTCTATTATAGTAAAGGCTGGAGTGGTAACTCAGTCCCTGAGAACACACTATTAAAGAGGCAAAGGTTTGATTTCAGTCCTTCTACAGCCTCATTAGTTTTCTACAGAGCAAACCCTTGTTCTATAATCATAGCATGTCATGTGGGCATGTTGTGGTGAATGTCTTACAAAAGCAAGAAACTGCCACATGCCTCTCACCTCACTACCAAGAAATGTTCCACTACTTGTCCTGCTGATCCCAGTTCATGTTCAGCTCAGTACTTAATTTATTTTAACATTTATGGAGCACCTACTTCTTGCAGGGCACTGTGCTAACTGCCGAGGGCATGAAGCACACCCACTCAATGGCCCCAAGGAGCCAAGTTACCCAGGAGGACAAAACTGTAAGCAAATTGTTTCAATATAGTTAGTATTGTGGTAGAGATAAAATTGTTGATTTATAGAGTAAGCTAAACTAGGAAATTGGTTTTGACTAGTTGTTGAAATGTTTTAAGTAACAGTCATACCAGTTGCCTTAATATACCAAATAAATTACACCCACTCAGTGGCCCCAAGGAGCCAAGTTACCCAGGAGGACAAAACTGTAAGCAAATTGTTTCAATATAGTTAGTATTGTGGTAGAGATAAAATTGTTGATTTATAGAGTAAGCTAAACTAGGAAATTGGTTTTGACTAGTTGTTGAAATGTTTTAAGTAACAGTCATACCAGTTGCCTTAATATACCAAAAGAAATAGTTTACTGCAGTCAAAATAACTGTTTTCTATCACAAACTTGTACATTTATCTTTTGTTTTCAGATTTCAGATGTATAAAAACAATCTAAGTGTCACCTGAGTACTAGCTGTGGGTCCTTTGGAATGTTACTTATATTCCCTAATCCTTAGTTTTCCTCAACTGGAAAAATATAAGTATTGCAACCCTCCCTACTTACTTCTGAGTATTGTAAATATGGAAGCAGATAATACCTCTGAGTGCTTAACACATATAGGTAATCATACCATCTCCTCTATCCAGGAAAGACTACATGTCTCAGACCCCCTGTAGCTAAGGGGATAATTTGACTACCTCTTACCAATAGAATATTAGTGAAAGTGATATCACTTCCAGCCCCAAGCAGTTTAGGGAGGTGTGCTTCCTCCACAAATTATCTTTCCCCTTGTACATCATCCCTGGAGTCCATGTGTTCCAGATGTCCTACCTACAAAGTGGAAGAAGGCTGTACCATCTGTACTGGTCTCGGTGGAAAAAAATAAATGCTTATTTTATTGTCACCGAGATAGTAGCACATGTGTTATTGCAGCATGCCCATTTCATACTGACTAATCCACATTACAGATATAAGTTATTATTTTTGAAATGCACTAGCATACTCAGATGGTCTCATTACCCAGCGACTCAGGGAGTATCTGCTGTATCCCGGCAAAGCCTCAGAACACTGTTATTCCATCATTAAAACATTCTCCTGGATGCTGAACAAAACCTACATGACCTTTCATCATTCATGTCTGTTTTTAATTCCCTCCCTTCAAATACTAACTTCAGCATGTGTCCTGAAATCCTTTCTCAACTATGTCACCATGTGTCTGTTACTTTCAAAAGTCAATAATCCAAGTAGACGAGGGATGCCAATTTGCAGATTTTATTCATGTCAGAAACCAATAGTTTTGAAAGCTTCTTAGCTGGGCAACAAAGATGTGATCACAATATATAAAGGGCTTGCCTGCCTCTGCAAAGAGATTTTTTGCCCAAGGGAAAACTGTCAAAATTTCAGGCAACAAAGACTCTTAAACATTAGTGCATTCACTTTGGTGAGCATCCCAATGAAAACATTTGGAATATTCATCACAGGAGCCCTTTATTGCTTTTTTATGGATGCTCTTGTTGCAGACATCATAGAAATTGGAAAAATATATAAGTATAATATGTGTATAATTATTACAAGATCATAGAATCATAATTCTCTTAAAAACACCACCTTACCGGTTCTATATTTTGACCTCTAGTAACAAAGTCATTACCAACTTTGATCCTAGGATGAATCAAGCCCTTCACCAACTCAGAGGAGTTAATGCCCATGAGGAAAGCAGCTTTCTCAGCACCTGGTCAGAAAAAAAAGAAGGAAAAGAAGGAGGGAGGGAGAGAGAAGTAAGTATAGAAAAAATACCATTAAACTTTATTCTGTTATAGACAAATAGACTACCCAAAGGATGGAAGGATGATATGTTTAAACTGATATAGCAAGATTGATAAACTTTTGAAATGATTACCTAACTTCTAAATATTTAAAGGACTTTATTTCTTGGAAGTACAAATCAAAGCCACATAAAATTCCACTTCATACCCACTAGAATGACTATAATAAAGAATATAGAATAGTAAGTATTGGTGAAGATGTGGAGAAATTGGAACCCTCACATATTGCTGGTTAGAATGTAAGATAGCATAGCTGCTGTGGAAACAGTTTGGCAGCTACTCAAAAGTCAAACAGAGTTCTCGAGACCCAAAAATTCTACCTCTAGGTTATATACCCAATAGAAATGAACACATATGTTCACACCAAAAAATTATACACTAATGTTCCTGGCAGCATTATTCATAATAGTCAAAAAGTTTGGGGGGAGGACAAATGTTCATCAACTGATGAATGGATAAACATAGTGCTGTATATCAGTACAATCAAATATATTTCAGCCATGAAAAACATTGACGTATTGACGCATGCTATAGCATGAATGAAACTTGAAATCATCATGCTATATGGAAACAGCTAGACACAAAAGGCCACATATTATGTGATCCCATTCATATGACGTGTCCAGAATAGGCAAATCCATGGAGACAAAAAGTAGATTTGTGATTGTCAGAGGCTAAGGAGAGAAGGGAATGGGGGATAACTAGTCAGGGGTACAGGGTTTCTTTTTGGTGATGGCTATACAACCTATGAATACACTAAATCTCACTAAACTGTATATTTTAAAAGGTTGAATTTCGGTGTCTGTGAATTATAATTTAATTTTTAAAAGAATATATTTCTTGATCTTGGCTCTTTCTAAAAAAAAAGATATTTTTCTGAAGAACATGGAATATTCCATCTTTATTATTTGCCTATTTTCCCTTCTATGTATATATTTATACATTCTTTCAATAAAATAGGCACTTGTAACTTGATAATTCAAGACAACCACCAATCAACAGAAGCCAGGACACTTTCCCAGTATCTATCAAAAACCTTTCCTTTTCCTGTGACGTCTCTGTTTGTACCATAGTGCCCTCTGCTGCCCAACAAGAATAATTGCAATCCATGCAATCGCACTTTTATAATGAAAGTTTCCATTTTCTAAGGAAATAAGTAGAGAAGAGTGTTATCAGAAGGAAAAGTAAATAGGCACACATCATGTCAGGTGTTAAAAAAAGTAAGCTTAACACAAAAGAATGCCACAGGCAAAACATTTCAAGCATGTTTCAAACTGTAGATTTCTTCAGTTATCAAACAAAAGGAATATTTCACTCATCTGAAATATCTCTGCCACATCTCCCATTTTAAATGAATCATGAGATACAATAGTATATTTGATGTAGCCACTGTGTGAAATAAAGTCTTACAGAAGGAAATACAGTCTTTCCTTACTTCACTAAAAAGTACAGTTTCCTGAGCAATAACCACAAACAGGGGGAAGTAAAACACACACACATACACACACACACATACACACACACACACACTTAAAGAGGTGTGTGCCATGACTAACAATATCCATTTCCTTTTTATGCGCTTTTAAAATGTTCACAAAGGCTTATAAGGCTTGATATGTTTGCTTTGCTTGTTAACTAAAATCAATACATATTATAATACATTTCTGCAAGCTACACACCCATTCTGTCAGTGATAATGGCCTAGGTCAGTGGTCAGCAAACTGCGGCTCAGCAAACCACGGCTCATGAGCCACATGCGGCTCTTTGACCCCTTGAGTGTGGCTCTTCCACAAAATACCGGCTCTTCCACAAAATACCAACTTCTGCACATGGGCCACGAAGTTTCAATCGCACTGTACGTGCGCATCCACACGTGGTATTTTGTGGAAGAGCCACACTCAAGGGGCCAAAGAGCCACATGTGGCTCGCGAGCCGTGGTTTGCCAACCATGGGCCTAGGTACTCAGTTTCTATGAAACCTTTCCAAATGTAGACTGTTTGGGAAAATAAACAGAAAAATCAAAACTAGAGCATACATGCCCACCTATGCTGAGATGGTCCTGCTAAGTGTGCCACATTTGGGAGACAATAGCTTGATTATTTCAAGTTGGGAACCCAGTGGGTCAGTCATAGACTGTTTAAACTCAAGGGACCATCTAAACCAACATGAAAATAATTAAGAGAAAGGGAGAAATTCAATGTGCCTGGTGAATCTAAGCAGAGATGAATAGTCACCGACTATGTGAAAAACAAGCAGTTCTGTCCAGGACAAAAAAAAAAGCCAGGAGTCTGGTTTTCTAAGCTTTGGAAGCATTCAGATGGACATTATAAGTAATGTTGTACATGGGGAGGGGGGATTCCTAAGCCCCACCTGTGTCCTTTCACAGTCCAGAAGCCCTCAGGGGATGTCCGACTGACAGCTCCCCATGGAGAGCAGGACTAAGCCATCAGCTGGACATCCTTAGCACGGCAGTGGAGGCGGGAGAGCCAGCTGTCAGCCCGGCTTCTGGTCCACTCCCACAGGGAGAGTGCACTGACCACCAGGGGGCAACTCCTGCATTGAGTGTCTTGGTCCTTCCTGGTGGTCAGTGTGTGTCATAGCGACCAGTCATTTGCTGTTTGGTCTATTTGCATATCAGCCTTTTATTATATAGGATAATAGTCTCAAATTCGTACATCCTTTTTCTAGTGCTAAGAACAGTCCTTTGAGTCTATTTTTAATCCATTAACAAAAAACACACACACTTTTTTTTTGTACAGTATCTCACCTAAAAGAAATAGCAGCCAACATTACAGAATTACTTCTCACCCACACCAAAGCAGTCAGGTAGCAGCAGACAGAGCACTGGCAAGCTTTGGGTCTACCCCATAGCTGTACACTACACATCCCACATGTTCTCCATCTTTTCTTTTTTTTTACCGAAAATAATAGTGATCACCATGTTCCAAAAACGAAATTAATTCATTTGCACTAAAAATTTAGTTTTCAAGCAAGATGAAAATACTTGAAATCTGTGAATAAATGTCCATCTGACATTCAGGAATATTGCAAACATAGCCATCGATGTCTGTAAACACATTTTCATCATGTGACCTGGTGTGGTCCTGAAAGAGGCTTTCTGAAATCTCCATCAATGAACACCATTCCTTCAGCACCTTATGAATAATCCCAGGGCCTTAATTAGGCTGCCTGAGACTAGCTGAGAGGGGTAACAGGTAAGTAGAGCAGGGGTTTTCAAACATTGGTGTGGATCCGAACTAATGCAGAAACAAAAGACTAGCTCGCTGAGGAGGCTGGGGTCTGAGCTTATTTTTATCACATTCTCCAAGTGATACACATAAATACTGGAGATCAGAGTCCTTACTACAATGGTCCTCAACCTCCTCTGAACCTCAACCTTCACCTGGCAAGTTGCAAAAACAAGCACTGATGACTGCACCGACCCTGGAGATTGGTTTTCTTTGATCTGGGTGAGGCCTGAATGTTGGTGCTCTTGTTCCAGCATTAAAAGGGTTCAGGGAATCTGGAGAAGGGGCCATGGGTAAGTTAAAGTGTCCAGAGACAAAATATAATTTTGAAAGACAGAGGAGCCTAGGTAAAAGGAGCTAAGATCTCGTCCCAGGACCCCATGCTTTTTATTAACGCAAATTGTCCTGAGGCGAGACAGAGATACACACTTCAAAGGGTCAGGTTTTGGGCAGTGGTTCTCAGCCTTCCTAATGCCACGACGCTTTAATACAGTTCCTCATGTTGTGGTGACCCCCAACCATAAAATTATTTTTGTTGCTACTTCATAACTGTAATTTTGCTACTGTTATGAAACGTAATGTAAATATCTGATATGCTATATGTGTCTTCCGATGGTCACGACCCACAGGTTGAGAACCGCTGGATACAGAGTCCATTATCAGATTTGGGGGAATCGCCTACAGCTGTTCAGGTGTTTGGCCAGTAGGAGGCAATAACATGTAGATGAAGATGCCCTGAGCTGTCTGGCAGCCAAGCAATCATCCCTTTTCAGGTTTGGGGAAATGCCTTCAGCCATTCCCAAAAGGTGACAACATATGTGACTCAGCCCTTGTTGAATCCCCAAGTTCCATCAACCTTTTGATGAAACTCTTGAAATTATGACATGCTAGAATTGGCTTCCAGCGCCTGAACTTCAGAATTTTAAAACTCCCCAGGTAATTCAGATATAGAGCCAACTTTGACGAGTACTTTATAGAGAACGGTAATTGGGTGTGGTGAGTACATTTGGAAGTCAAGAAGATGGAGAGAACAAAGTCTGACTTCACCTAAAAACAGGTTAAAAAGGTAGAGAAGAACAAAAGGCAATTCTTTCCAACTTTAGAAATTTTACCCCCGTTCAGTCTCATGTGTAAACAGCATGATATTTTTTTAAAAAAGCAAAACAAAATCCAGTTTTGTCAGTCCACACCAGGCAAATCTGAAAGAGGGTTATGATAATGACATTCAATGGTCTTTTTGAAGGGTTGTCATATGGTTTCTGAGCTACTCACATTTCATTAAGTTTACTGAGCACTTGCTATGTGCATGGCCTGAGAAGAAAGCTGAGCAAGACAAAAATCCTCAGCATCAATGACTTTAAATCCCTGAGCAAGAATATCAAGCAAGTCAGTAAAACAACTGCAGAAGGGATAAAGAAATCAAGTATAATGAAAGTTTGAATTGGGAATAAATCCCTTCACAGTAGTGAAAAGTGGAAGTATCTCAAGTGCCTGTCAGTGGATGAACAGATAAACAAAAGTGGTATATATATATATATATATACCAGTGGTATATATATTATTCACACTTAAAAATGAATGAAATTCTGACACATGCAATACGGATGAATCTTAAAAACATTATGCTAAAGGAAATAAGCCAGACATAAAAGAACAAATATTGTATGACTCCACTTCCATGAGGTACCCAGAATCATCGAATTCATAGAGACACAAAGTAGAACAGTGGTTGCCAGGAGTCAGGGGAAGGGGAAAGAGGGAGTTATTGTTTAATAGGTAGTTTCAGTTTGGAATGATGAAAAATTTCTGGAGATGAACAGTGGTGATGGTTGCACAAACTGTGAAGGTACTAAATGCCACTAACCTGTAAAATGGCCTTAAACTTAAAAAAGATTAAAACAGCAAACTTTATGTTATGTATATTTTATCACAAATAAAAATGTAAAATTTATTAAAAATTATTTTAGGAGGAATTTGAATGAGTTTTCTAGTTTTCTCTTTTTGTTTTAGTTGCCAGAAAGCTTAATATTAAATATAATAATTATAACAACTATGCTTTCTTCCTTTCATAATTGTGATTTTCTATTTTAATGATTATTCTAGACAGATCTTTCATTGTAAATGCCTCCAATCTTGTTGGTAATCAGGCAAGACTATAGATTTTTAAAAATATGAATAAAAAACAAAGAGAAATGAGGCCATTGTGGTCTCTGTCCACTGAAGACTCTGCCTCTGGAATTTTAAAGACCTTTGTTCACACCTCCATGAGGCCACTTACTACATTTTATGGCAGTGATGGCACACTATGACACGTGTGTCAGAGGGGACATGCGAACTCATTTTTTTGGTTGATTTTTCTTTGTTAAATGGCATTTAAATATATATAATAAATATCAAAAATAGAAATCTTTGTTTTACTGTGGTTGCGAATATCAAAAAATTTCTATATGTAACACGGCACCAGAGTTAAGTTAGGGATTTCAAAATGCTGACACGCTGAGCTCAAAAGATTCGCCATCACTCTCTTATGGTAATTTGTCTGTTCCCTTCTCTGTTTTTCTTGATAGTCTATGTGCTGAAGGCAGGGAATGTTCTACTCAATCCTGGATCACCCAAGTTTGGCAAATGTACTGCATCCCCAATAACTAATTAAGGGATGCTCTTTATTCTGAGGTATAAGGATTCTACATCAGATTGGTAGTCAAGAGAATAATTTTGAAGTCCAGCAATTGAGAGAGATTGCTGATTAATTTCAACATCTTTCCAAACACCAAGAGGGGAGGTCAACTGCAAGGCAAGGGAAGTACGCCTGAGGTAAGGGTTTGAAGAGAATGTCATATCTTCAAAGAAAGTCTTACTTTCTGTGCCATCTGCTTCCACTTGCTCTTCTCTGGGTCTGTTTAAATTTCATGTTTCCCAAGTGCAAGATGGCTCCAATGAGTTTATAGAATCCATACTTCTCTTCAGGAAGAATGCCCAATATGTCCATGCCTTGCTATAAAAAGAGAAAGAGATGGCGATGACTTCATTTCCCTAAGGGCTTCAGTGAGCACCTCACCCCCCCTCCGCCCCTCCCCTGTGTGTCACACTTCCCTACGCTCCGTGGGGTGAGCTATGGGCTCCAGAAGGTAGTAAGACAGACCCCCATAGCCCTGACATGACATGTGACAGCTTTGTGCAAAGCAATGCAAATTGGCCCTGTTGGCATTTGGTCACCCATATCCACTTATCCCTTCAAGAGAATTAGGAAGACACCAGATTTGGCTTATCTAGTTTCCTGTAGTTTTCAAACTTTCTCATATGCCCTGTGTCCCTCCTCTCCCTTCCAGCAATCGATCATTTACTGGCTATATGAGGTAAATTATTTCGCTTTTCATGGTTATGGCAAAAAATAGCTCCATATCTGATGGGATGGTTATTTCTGGGATTCCATATGTTCTCCAAACTTCATTCCAGAATTGATACATTTCAAAGGCTGTTGAAAGGAAATTTTAAGAAAAACCATGTCACCAAAGAACTGTATCCAAAGAAGCCACTGCACCTGATAAGATTTGTACCAGTTTCCATCTTCTCTAGGAAGGGGGAGATTGGTACAGCAAGAACTAGAGTGAGCAAAAAACTACCCAGAGACACACCAGTGAACCAGGGATAAGGTATAAACAGACTATAAAAAATATAGTCTATATTTCATATTACATTACAATCCTTACCTAGTAATTTCACTTTTAGGAATCGAGCATAAAGTGAATCTGACATACAGACAAGCATTTACCTACAAAGATATTCACCACAGGACAAAAGAAAACAAATGAAAAACCTTGTCTAACAATAGGAGAACGGCTAAAAAACTACAGGACAACTGCCTGATAAAATATTAAGTGCCCATGTGAATGGTTATGAAGAGTTTTTAATAACACTGAAAATGTTTATAACAGTAACTGAAAAAGTAAACTTTATATACCATATATATATAGTAATTATGATATTTTGATTAAAAGTAAAAGATAGCAACACCATATTAAAAAAAAAATGGCTGTTGCCCTAACCGGTTTGGCTCAGTGGATGAAGCGTTGGCCTGCGGAATGAAGGGTCCCAGGTTTGATTCTGATCAAGGGCATGTACCTTG
The DNA here is from genome assembly GCF_000327345.1 of Myotis davidii. NCBI lineage: Eukaryota > Metazoa > Chordata > Mammalia > Chiroptera > Vespertilionidae > Myotis > Myotis davidii. Next base: position 433,214 of record NW_006287821.1, read on the forward strand.
GTTGCGGGCACATCCCCAGTAGGGGGCGTGCAGGAGGCAGCTGATCGATGTTTCTCTCTCATGGATGTTTCTAACTCTCTATCCTTCTCCCTTCCTCTCTGTAAAAAATCAATAAAATATATTTTTTAAAAAATGGCTGTTGCCATTTAGTTGAAACATCTTCCTACTTTTCTATTTGTCCCAAAGTTACCATACACACAATGTGCACTTTTACAATAAATAATTAAACTTGGGACAGCAGCCCGGGAGGGCCTCCTTCCACTCTGCACCTGCAGGGCCCTTCAGAAGAATGGAGATCTAAGACTCTCTTTCATTTCTCATTGTGGTTACCAGACTTGGCTTAGATAACTAACAAGCCTTACATCTGTGGCTGGTGATTCTTGAGCATCATCCGAGCTCTCCACAGCAACTTCTCCATGACAGCAGAAGTGGAAGTCAGAGGGCTTTTCAGACACCAGGAGCATGTCTGCAGTGAGAAAACCACTGATTAAACAGCTTATAAACCCCATGAAGCTTTGGAAAATAATTGACCAATATTCACAGTTTACTCTTACAGCTTATAGCATACTTGTAAACAAGCCAAAACACAATCCATATTCAATACCCAAACCTCTGCAATCAATTTTTGCCCTCTGTTAGCTTGTCAGTCTTGTGCTAATGCCTCAGAGAAGAGCAGGCAGGCCAAATTTGAAAGTAGACTCAATTGCAGCAGCTTGAATTGGTGTGAAAGAAAACAGATAATGTGTATTGGCAAAACTTTTAAAATAGGAATGTGGCCTAGATGTGTGGTTGAGGGCAGGAGAACAAAAAATGGTTTATAAAATTGTAAGTATAATGCTCCTGAGCTTCAAAGGCTAGGAAGCAAGCAGACCCTGGGGTCGGGGCTCAGGGAACATTGGCAGTATAATCCCGTCACATCACATCCGACCTATTAGGAGGCTGACTGCGTCTTTCAAGGAACCCATAAATCAGCCACTGTGTTCCACACTACACCTGACATGTCTAAGACTCCTGACATGATTCACTTAGTCAGGGAACACGATGCCGGCCAAAGCCAAGGCAGGCTGTCAGGAGCACATCAGCAGCTGACGCGGCCAAATCACATAACCTCTTAGTGCCAAGCACTTTCTCTCAAGGAAGTTTCCTTGAACTGATCTGATTTTTCTATTTACTACTCAGTGAAGTGAAGCTCTGTTCTCCTGAATCCCAAATCTCAGAAAGAAAGAAACTGGGCTACCAAGCAAATGTTCCTAGCAACTCTACTTGGAAACAACCCAATGTCTGTCAACAGTTTAAGTGTTGTATATGCACACAATAGATTATTAATCAAAATAATTCTGAGTGCAATAAGTCAGACACAAAAGAATATGTACTGTACGAAACCATCTTATAAAATTCTAGAAAAAAATTTGTTTCCATTCAATTATTTTATTTTTGTGAAAGCTACAAGGAAATTTACTCACTGAAATCTCAAAAAAATCATGGGCATGTGAGAGTTTCTTCTGCATCTCTTTTTTTCATAGGAATTTCCCCACACATTTAAAACCCCTAGTTTAATGGTATTTGTAGCCTTTATATTCTACAAGGTTCACTCGTGGCTTTCCTGATGACTCAAGTCTGTATTTGTTTTCTGAGCTCCAAACCTAGATTTCCAACTTCCCTTCAGTTATTTTGGTGCAGATAGCCATAAATAGCTCAGGTGGTTCCTATGTCAGTGAATGTCACCACCCTACCCAGGCCAGACACCCGTGTGCCATGACATCCCTTCACCTACTTCACAGATCAAATGGGCATCATTTTCATGTCTTCCAACTCAAAGCATTAATTTAATGCTATGGGAGGAGGAAAAGATACAAGGATAACACAGTCCTTTCCTTCAAGGTTGCTGAGGAGTCACACAACTCAACAGTGCAGGAAATACTGCTGTGTTTTTTAGGGTCTAGATATCTTCCATTTGACTGACTCATTCAAAAACCTACTTTCCAAGAATACTTTGCCAAGAATTACCTTTTAGAAAATTCTAAATTGTGACCTTTTTATCATTTCAGTCTCATGTTTACATCATTTTTTATCATTTTCATCCCAGTCATAAGGATCAAAGGTGCTATATTTGACACTGCTTCCTCTATGTTAAATATAGGAAAATAGAAGACTAGAAAGGCTTACTACTTGCCCAGAATCAGTTAATGATAAATTGAATGTAGAACATAGCCTCTAGTATTCTGTTAGACCATGCCACCCACCTTCTCAATCCTGTGTCTGTAACTCTGAGGGGATTCCATTTCCTCCTTTGTCCTAGACAGAAGAAAGGTCTTGTTCCATCCAAGGAGGCTCATTTGGATAAGCACTGCAGAAGACAGAGAAGAGTGGAGTGGAGAACTACAGAGCCAGGAGGAAGAAGGAGTTACAACTTAGGAGGGGCTGGTAGTGTTACTAAGCAAGGACTTGCTGCCACAACACACATGGAAGCCAAGACTGTATCACTAGCTTTTGAAGAATGAGAGGAATATTGTTTCCAAGTTGACTAGCAAGAAGACAGGAAGCAACGCTCAAATCTGTCTTACCAATCCAGGGGTTTCAGGTGGATTATTACGGAGTAGTAGTAGTAAAAGGCTCACAAGTTTTAATTGTGAGTGGTGTAAACTTTAGTTCAAGGTCTTGTTAAACAGAATAGGACCAATCTGAGCTGGTCTACAGTTACAAATCTGCCCTTTTTGTCCTTTATGCCTTATTTTTGGGGGATGAGGGATGACTGCTCAAGTTACTGCCTGCTGATAAGGGGACAAATAAGTCAGGAAAAATGCAAGATAGCATAAGAAAGTAGAATAGTAAAATTATATAAGCATATATCACAACCAGGAAAGTAAAACACTTATTTAAGCCAAAACAATAGCAACTATAGTAAGAATTTAGGTTCATACGTACCTGGTCTGAACTCTTGGGTGGAAATGGTCTATTTTCAAGATGACCTTCTCTTCCTGGCCAGGTGAAGTCTCAGGTGGCCTGCTTCTTCTGAAAAGTAACTTAAGAGTAGCCAAAGGTTCTCAAGTGTAATTAGGGGCTGAAAAGTCAATTACTGGGTTTCCAGACCCATTCGGTGTTAGGACCGTTGGGTCCTCCTCCTCCTTTCTGTCTGTGAAGAGAGGGCCCCTGTTTGTCAGGGGGATGACTGGGTCCGGATAGACATGGGTAACCAGAAGGACTTCATAGGGTCCATTTCATGTAGGTGCTAAGTCTTGAGGACCCTGGGCTTACACAATGCAGGGGAACATCAGTAAGAAACATTAACAGGCATATTTAGGTATGGCAGATAAAGTAGAGCCTAGAGCAGCCATGGGCAAACTATGGCCCGTGGGCCGGATCCAGCCCGTTTGAAATGAATGAAACTAAAAAAAAAAAAAGACCTTTTGGGGATTGATAGCCTGATCGCTGTTTCTCAGCCTTTGGGTCTGTCCCTTTTCATCAGTCTATGTTGTTCTCTATAATCGACAAATGAGTGAGATCATGTGGTATTTATCTTTCTCTGACTGGCTTATTTCACTTAGCATAATGCTCTCCAGTTCCATCCACACTGTTGCGAATGGTAGAAGTTCCTTCCTTCAAACCAATGGACATGACAACAGGGGGATGGGAGCATGAGTGCGGGGGGGGGAGGTTAATGGGGGGGATGAGGACACATTTGTAAAAAAATAAAAAAATAAATAATAAAAAAAAGACCGTACCCTTTTATGTAATGATGTTTACTTTGAATTTATATTAGTTCACACAAACACTCCATCCATGCTTTTGTTCCGGCCCTCCAGTCCAGTTTAAGAACCCATTGTGGCCCTCGAGTCAAAAAGTTTGCCCACCCTGGCCTAAAGACTGTATATATTTTATGATATCTATTTCTTTTTGCAATATGACCATATTCAAGATTGCAGTAACAGTCCTAAGAAAGGACCTCCTATATAACATTTCATAGGTACTCAATTGAAGCTTATTTCTAAGGGGCTACTGCAACTCTAAGCAGGGCAACTGGTAAGACCCTATACAATGTGGACAGCTGCGGTTTGCTTCTTCTGTGCCACAGGTTTCACACCTTGACCTGGCCAGTGTCTGCTAGGAGCCCACTGAGGCACTATCTAAGGCTCTTCTTCACCTTTGTATCACCCATCTGTTTTTCTGGTTTGTTTATTTTTTTTTTGTTTTTTGGTGTGTTTTTTTTTGTTTTGTTTTGTTTTGCTGCTAAATCCAAATAATGTCCACACATTGCAATTGGTTGGGATACTTCCTAGGTTTGTTTTGCTTTGTTTTGTTTTTGTTAATCCTCGCCAGATGATATTTTTTCCAGTTATTTTTAGACAGAATGGAAGGGAGGGGAAGACACAGAGAAAGAAAACATCAATGTGAGAGAGGCTCATTGATTGGTTGCCTCCCACATGTGCCCTGACTGAAGCTGGAGATTGAGCCTGCAACTGAGGTACTAGCCCTTGACCAGAATGAAACCTAGGATCCTTCAGTCCGCAGGCTAATGTTCCAACCACTGAGCAAAACCAGCTATGGCATCATCATTTCTTTCCTCAGGAAATACTTTTCTTCTTTTACACATTTAATCATTTCCTCCTGTTTTATGTTCTGACCAACAAACATCTCCTGTTTTATCTCCTCATTATTTTTCTGCTCTTCCTTCACTTCTAGACAGTCTATCACCTCTTCCTTCACTTTCACTTTCTCTTCCTTTACCTCTGATTTATCCACCTTCTCTTCTTTTATCACCAAACCACTATCCATTTTCTGCTTCACCTCCAATGTGTCTAGTTTCTCCTCCTTCACCTCAGGTTCATCCTCCACCTCCTGCTGGCCATCCAGTACACCTTCTCCCATTTCCCACCAGCCTATAACTTCTAGCTTCACAGCCATTAGATCCACTACTCCCATTTCCTCTGCTCTTGGCCTGCTTCTTTCTTCTCTATCCGCTATCTTCTCTATTCCTGTCAGTCCATTCCTGCCTCTCCACCACAATCTCCACAGTCCCCAATATGCCTGTCTACCTGATGAGAGACTGAGCAATGGCCCCTCAGGCCCTCAGCTTCACTCTGGAGACCACCTCCCCGTGTCCCTTCATTTTCAGCAGCAAAAACCATCAGCTTACTTCCTTGGCCTCCGAATCTAGTAAGCTGATTTATGGGAAGTTCCTTCCCCTGTCGTTCCAAGGATCAGGACATGCTCCTCTCCAATGACCCTCCTGCTTAAAATATGTACACTGAGGGCGGGGTGGGGTGGCGGAAGGAGAGGGGTATCTTACCCATGATTTGTTGTTTCCTTCCAGCAAATGCCATACTGGGTCTTGATTGGTGGCAGTTAAGTACTAGGGGGAGCAATGCAGTTTGTTGTCTCATGTCAAGTTGTAAACCTCAAATATCTTCTCAGGGGAGGTGGATGGGTTTTCTCCCTGGGCCCTTGTTTGGGACCCCTTTATGAAGTCCTGTTAACCGGTTGCACGCTGCTTGCTCCTGCTGAGAGTGAGGCTGGCATGCTGCAGGCGGATCCCAGCGGCTGCTGCAGGCTTCCACATGGAGCTCAGGGGTTGCTGCCACCTGGGCTCAGCCCCAGGCTGGCCTTGGAGACACCAAAGCTGTGGCTGGAGCCCAGGAGAGCGGCTGAGGCAGGCGCTCCTGCCCCTGGTGCTGTCCAAGCAGTTGCTGCCTGCTGTGTCCCAGGCTGGTGGTTTTCCTATAGCCTCCTCCTGAGTCCTGCCTTTAGAATTCACAACAGCTGTGGATTAAGCTGCTGCACCTGGAACAAGACTCTCTACCAGGGGTTCTCTGTTCCTTCCCTGACACCCAGCTCCTTCTTGGTGGAGGATTCCACAATGCACAGGTGAAGAGATTCTCCATCTCAGTAGGATGGCGTGCACATATACAAATCCCCTAGGTTGACCTTGGTCATCCAGACTTCAGGGACTTGTTTCAAGGGACATCGCCTTGCCTGAGCCAGTGTCCTCTGGGCCAAAGTGAATACCCTGGGGAGACCAGACTGTTCTTTTCTGACTATCGGGAAGGAAAGGTACAGGGCTGTACCTATGGCCAAGGACTGTTGGTGGAAGCTTCAGCAATGCTCACAGGAATTCCCACTTGATGTGCAGGAGGAATCATGGGAGGAGCCAGATGTAGAAAATAGAAGTAATCATTTGACTCTAACTCAGGCAAGAAGGGCTTTTTTAAAAATAATTTTTTTTTGTTATTTTTCCCTGATGGTCTTCCTTCTGAACCATAATTTTGGTTTAAGGACCCCTCTGGGGGCCATTTCTCACCTGGCTCTGATATTGGGCCCAGCAGTATTATAAAAGAAACCAACTTGCTAAATATTGACCAATTTTGAATAATACATCCCAAAGGACTGCAGCCAGATATAACATTCCTCATGATTTCACAGTTATAAATCTGATTACAATGAAATTGACAAAAAATTAGCTTTTTTCTGTAACATATATTATAATATTTAACATTTTAAGATAACAACTAAAATTATTTCTTTATTTGACAAAGCCTCCCATGTAATTTTAATATCCTAATTAGTTTAAAATTTATCTATAATGAGAGAACAGATCTCTGAGGGATACTAGCGGCCTCAAATAACCCAAAAGCCATTTCCAAGTTAAGAAAAAGTATCCTTTTAAAATTTGAACCCTGAGAAGTTTATCAAATATACTTGACCAAAAATATGTATATCACTATGATTCATTTACCCAAAGTGACAATAAAAGGTAGGTTACCTATTCTTAGCAAAACTTGAGTTCTTAGGTTAAGGTGACCAGGTTAATGGATTCCCATTTTGATGCCAATTAATGTGAGGTTCCATACCTTTAATCTAAACCAAAGACACAAAAAACAAGACCAACACCCAGTAGATTGAACACTCTTCTTGACAAAGAAATTCAAGAACCTGAGACTTAAACCTGACCTTTGAGGACCTCAGTGGCTGTAACCTTTCTTCCAGCTGTTTCTTTGGGTGACTACTGGAACCCACAATTCTAGCCCTAAGACTCTAACCCAAGTCTGGGGATGGGGTGGGTAGGGACTGGAAGCCACAATCCTCAAGAGATTTTCATATAATTTAGGCGCACGCTCATTTTCATGTCACTCACTTGAATGTGATCTGATCCAGGAGCTGTTTCTTTTCTCAGAAGTCAAAGGAGCAGGGAGGATCCTGGAGCACTGTGGCCGGGAAAGCAGAAACCCAGGAGGTCAGCCGTTAGACAAACTGGTTCAGGTGGCCACAGAGTAGTGAAGGGCCCACACCCCACTGGAGGCCACAGTGCCTCAGGCAGGCAGTCACAGGATGAAATCCCTGGGTGGTTACTAAAATTGTTACCAAGCTCAAGCTCACTGCCCCACACACACACAAGCTAATACTACGGCACCAGCTCTTGAGAAAAGAAAGATTTATTTGCAAGTCAATTACTAACAAGACAGGAGGCAAAGTTCAAATCTTGATGATCTAGATTTGAAGGGGGTTCATAAGTGTTACTCGTGAGTGGCATCAAGTTTGGTTCTGGGCCTTGTTAAATAGAATAGGACCAGTTTGAGCTGGTCTTTGGTTACAGTCGCAAGGCCCAAGTGCAATATGTACACCTCCCTGCCTGCAGATGTATTTTTTCTAGATGGCATTAAGCACACCTAATGGAGTGTTCTTCTATTTCCTTATAACCAGGAGTATGGCTGCTGCACGGGTCTGACCATTCGCTGGGACAGCTGCTCTCAGTCTGAAGTGGTGGCTCCAAAGACTGTGCAGACCAAACTCTGAAAGGCCTTTAGCTTAAAACACCAGCCCCACCAGGTTGTATACAATTTTATTTTCAAGGAGCAATGAATTCTAATTGGGTTGAGGATTGAGGTTATCTCAGTGGAGCATCATGTAAACAGGAATTCTTTTAATTAAGTTCACTTCTACCAAGAGAAATGGCCCTGAGAGAACAACAACAAAATGTAAAGCACTTATATGAGACATTATTAGGACCAGAGAGACTGTCTAGGCCAGTAAAGGCCCCCACGCCCCCCACCACCACCACAACAGAAAATTGTTGACTGGACTATGGGCATGTGAAGGACAGGGAGCTGGCCAGGAGGGGCAGGGTGTTAGTAGAGAGAAGAGGGATGAGAGAATGCTAAGTAAAAGCCGATTGCTTCTCAATTTCATAAAAGTGCAGGTGTCGACCTTTGTTCAGGTTCATTTTAGAGGCCACTCCGGGGGAGATGCGAAGAGCCTTTAAAAGTGGGTATTGTATCATTCCAGGCTTTGTTTTACGTGGTATCCTACACTCAATTTTACTTTCTGCATGGATGAATGTTCTCCAAGACTCAGCTGTGTTCACTGTGAAAGAAGCAAAGCCAGCATTGGGCTGAAAAAAGTTCTGCAGCTAGTGCCTCTGTGCCATGCCCCACCTCATCACCCATTCCTCAGAGGTACATGTGCAACTGCAGGGATTGTGCACTGCCCACCCCCAGAGGGGATCATTCCCATAGTCTACAGCTTGAATAGCATTCTCTGGAGTCAGTGCACATCTGCACAACCAACAGATCCTAGCATCCAGTGGGGAGAAAGCAAGTCAAGATAGACTAGTTCAAGAGACACTTCGTGGCTCAAAAGGGTGAAACTGAACATGCTCCAGCATAGGAGGTTCAGATGCTAACAGCTTCATTCCCCAGAGGCATCCAGGCTGCAGGAGACAGGCTCAGGTGCACCTCTTGGCAGGTTGCCAACAATGCAGAGGACTAGGCAGTATCAAGGGTTCCAAGAGGCAAAGACATGCTTCCTGACCTCTTCTCCTGAAGTTTACACACTTTGTTAAATAGTCAAAATGAGTATCCTAGATAATAAAAGGCTAATATGCAAATGGACCAAACGACAGAATGACCAGTCGCTATGACATGTACTGACCACCAGGGGGCAGATGCTCAACGCTGGAGCTGCCCCCTGGTGGTCAGTGCACTCCCACAGAGGGAGCACTAGTCAGCCAGAAGCCAGGCTCATGGCTGGCAAGCATAGCAGCGGTAGTGAGAGTCTCTCCTGTCTCCACTGCAGCGCTAAGGACCTCTCGTAGGACATCCCCCGGGGGTCCTGGACTGTGAGAAGGTGCAGGCTAGACTGAGGGATCCCTCTCACTCCCAGTGCATGAATGGCATGCACTGGGCCTCTAGTAATGAATAAAGAGAAAGAAAACAAAGTCAGAGAAAAAGGAAGATATGTGCAGGACCAAGCTATATAGATGAAGGATTTCAAGGAGCCATGTCTGAGGGGACTGAGGGAGTGCCTTTAGCCACACCTGGAACAAAGGTCAGCCTTAACTGAAAAGAAAGGAGAGAGAGGATGTTCAAGCCACGTGCAAGCAGACTAGGAGGGGGTTGGTTCTAGGGTAACTCATGACCCCGTTTTCTCAGCTTCTTTAGTGAGTGGCCAGCCCCTCTGCTGTGATTTTGCGTACCTGATTCTTTTGTAGTTCACAAATGCTCTTATTTTAGGAAATTTGGACGTAACCTTCACACTGCTAAGATATGCCTCTTGTATCAATCCTCAGGTCACTCTGAAGTGTTTCTTTGGCAAACATGAATAGCAGGAGTTCCAAATTTTAAAATGTCCCAAAGGACAATTCGTGTCAAAACAGGTGAACAGACATTCCCTAATTCGGACCAGCAGATGTCAGTCTTTGTGCAGCAATCAATCCAACAGCCCCCAGAGACTGAGAAAGATAAATGAATTCAGGGTAAGTATAAATTTTCTATGGCAGCCCAGTCTTCAGCCAGTTCTATTAGTAAACAGAGATACTCCAAAGAAAAATCCTTGCAGTCACTGCTGGTACCCACAATGGACCCTATGTGTCAGATGTCCTGCACAGCATAGACATTTGTATCAAGAATATTAGACATGCAACTCCTAAGAAGACCAAAAAATCTGTTCTGGGTTTAGGTGGAAGGAAGGTGGGAAGGAGAATAGCTGCTATTTTCATATCACTAATTACACCCACAGTGATAATAATTGTCCACATTGCAGAGCTTTCCCCATCTGGTGAGGGCACTTTGGAATTGAACACATAGTAAAAACACTGCCAGACTTATGCCATATGAATCTAAGCATAATGGGCTGGGGAATTGTTCCCCATCAATTTACTCACCTGGATCTTTCATTTCATCCTATATCCACTCCTATGGGAGCACTGTTGTCCTCAATAGCTTACATCATATGCAATACCTTTGAAGTCCAATAGTTTGTCATTCTCCCCTTCCAATGACTTTCCATTGCACTTAGAATAAAATGTAAACTCTCTGCCATAGCCTGCAAGGTATTGTGTGTCTGGATCCCACCTATGTAGCCCTACATTACCCTCTCCTCTCCACCACCCACAATGGCCATTTTCCTATTCCAAGAATAAACCAAAGGCATTCTGTCTCAGGGCCTTTGCACTCCCTGTTCCCTCATCCTGGGACTCTATTACTGAAAATCTGTGCCTACTTGCTCCCTCACCCATTCAGGTATCTGGAAAAAAACATTGCCTTCTCAGATTGTGCCTGACCATTCTATCTCAATATAACCACCCACTATCCTACCAAATGCCAGTTTACTCTATCCTCTCATCCTACTTTACTTTTTTGTAGACCTACCATCCTCTAAAATTATATTTTAATTAATTTGTTACCTGCCTTCCACACTAGAATATAAACTCATAAGGGCAGGAACCTGTCTATCTTGTTTATTTTCCTGCCTTCCATGCTTAAAAAGTAGCGCCTAATGCACCCATATTGGTCTCACAATAAATATTCATTGAAGGAATACTGGGAATTCATTCTTTTATCTCACAAGTTGCTTTTGTCTTTCTGTTCATGGCACTACTTTATCCTAGTCAAATTACAAAACTTGGGAGTATTTTGACTCATAACTATCCCTCATTCTTACCTTCAGTCATTGCCAAGACCTTTCTAGTTTTCCATGAATCTATCTCCTCCCTCCCACATCCTCATTCCCTCAGACACTACCTTAGACAACTGTCTTATCATCTCATACCAGGATTATCGCAATCACTTTCCTCTAGTGTTTCTACCTCCAATCCATCCTGCCTATCATACCACTTCACTGTCATTGCCTTTAACAAATCATGACCTCCTATTACCCCATTCCACCCCAACAACAAACATACACACAGACACACATTGCCACACACCCTCCCAACAACCTGAGTTCAGAAACCAACAGAATAAAATCTCTACTATTCCTCTAAGCAAAGCCTTTCCCCAGATAACCCTATCTCTGTTACCTGATTTTTGCCTTGCCTTATCCTGACACTGTGCATATTCATTACTCTGATTAAGTCTCCTTCCTATTCTTCATATCCCAACCCAAATCTTTATAAAACTTCCATTAACCACTATACACCATGATAAATGTCTCCTACTTCTTGCTTTTTGTCTATAATATTCAACTGGTTCTAATTATTTAAGGCAGTGGTTCTCAACTTTCCTAATGCTGCAACCCGTTAATACAGTTCCTCATGTTGTGGTGACCCCCAATTTCATTGTTACAAATTGAACATACTTAAAGCATAGTGATTAATCACAAAAACAATATGTAATTATATATGTGTTTTCCCATAGTCTTAGGTGACCCCTGTGAAAGGGTCGTTCGACCCCCAAAGGGGTCGTGACCCACAGGTTGAGAACCGCTGATTTAAGGGCTTAAATTATCTATCACTTTTTACACACACATACACACACACACACACACACACATTCAACTTTACCCACTTCCAAACACTACCAAATTGAAAAAAAAAAAAAAAACAAAGTTCTACCATTACTTTCTACCCATATAAAGTTACACAACATAGGTTTTATAATTCCCTAAGTTTTGGGATGAATAAACTGAGTTATAAAAAGGCTAAGAGACTCTGGCTAAACAGAACTTTGCCAGGTCTGACTTCCGTCTCTGGTTTTAGAATTGCCCTTAGCTCCAGAATAATAGACTTACCATGAATTTCTCTTTTTCCAGACAGAATCTGATAGAATAAGTGGTAGTTCCTCTCTCCAGGCTGCTGAAAAATTACCCAGGACTCTTCAAGCAAATCTTCAAGATGAGAAATGGGTAAAGACACATATTTAGGTGATCTTGCAACACAGAAGAAAAGTGACCAGACAGCCTGATGGCCACTCACAGATCTCAATGTCTGCAGATGACAGCTTGCCTCTGGCACAAAAGTGCATTCTGATGAATTTGCCCTAGGTGGACACAGAACACAGTCTCCTACTGAAACATCCCCAACAGTCATACACATTACTCACAGAGGAACTACTTCCCTAAAAGTTAAAAAAAATAATAATACAGGCAACATGGTTCTGAGATAGCACAAGCCAATGCCAGGAACAGCAGTGATATTGGATTCTAGTCTCAAATCTGCTGATTGCTAACTGTGTGTTCTATGTGCATTACTGAATCTCTTTGGTCTCAATATTCTTATCTAAAAATGGGAAAAATAATATCTGCTTAGAAAATTCTTTCACTTATTCAACAAACATTCATTGAGTATCTACTATGATCCAGGAAACCTGCTAGGCACTGGTGATGCCACATTAGAAAAATAGATGTGGTCACTGCTCTTCCAGATTCTAAGTGTAAGCAGCTAATGCAAGGGCTCTAATCTAGGAACATTGGGAATGTCTTAAAATAACTTTTTTAAAAGTGGGTTGTGGAGGAAACCAAGATGGCGGCATAGGTAAATACCTGAAATTGCTGCCTCGCACAACCACTTCAAAAATACAACTAAAAGACAAAACAGACATCATCCAGAATCACAGGAAGGCTGGCTGAGTGGAAATTCTACAACTAGAAGGAAAGAGAAAAGCACACTGAGACTCAGAGGAGGTGCGGAAGTAAAGTGCAGAGGTATGCACGGAAACGGGCTGGCAATGAAGGACGCCAGTGTCTTTTTCAGTCAGGAGGGAGGCACAAGCTCCTGACGGTCCTGACTCCAGTTCCGGGCGAGTCTCTGGGGACCCAGACTCCTATAGGGAGAAACTGGACTGTCTGGCAGCAGGCGGAACTCAAGGGCAGCTTTCTCAGAGGTGCTTGCAGCGATTACTGCGGGACAGAGACCAGGGCCTCTTAGGGCAGGATTGAGGACCAGCCATAGCTGTTTGCTCCACCCTGTTGATTCCCTGAGACCCTGCCCCACCCAAGCTGCAAGCAGAGGCTTTTGCATATGAATAGGCCTGGCCCTTTGAGATCTAAAATTACCTAACAAACTGCAGTTGGGTCAGAGAGAACCAGAACATCTAAAAGAAGGCCCAAGGCCCCACAGCAGCTTGCATTGCTCCACAGCTTGTATACCTACCCAGTGGTCAGAGTGGGACCATCCAGATTATAACTCCTCAGATCCATAAGGGACACACTCAGGGGGCAGACTTAGTGAGCACCAAAGCCCCACTGAAGCAAGTCTTGCCACAGAAGGGTGTCTTCAGCACAGAATTCTCCCACTATAGACACAGCTGATTTTCACATCCAATTGGTCTGGAGGTCAATTCCTCCCAGTGATACCTACAACAATCAAGGCTTAACTACAACAAGACTGTGCACACAGCCCACAAAGGGGTGCACCAAGAGTGT
>NW_006287821.1:447881-467528 GCF_000327345.1 Myotis davidii
AGAAAAAAGAAGAAAAAGGTAAAGATACAAATTATGAACAACAAATACACATCTATCAACAAGTGAATCTAAAAATCAAGTGAATAAATAATCTGATGAACAGAATAAACTGGTGAATATAATAGAATCAGGGGCATAGAAAGGGAGTAGACTGACTATTCTTGGGGGGTAAAAGACTGGAGGTGTGGGTGGTGTGGGAAGAGACTGGACAAAAATCGTGCACCTATGGATGGGGACAGTCAGGGGGGCAAAGGCAGAGGATGGGGTGGGAACTGGGTGGAGTGGAGCTATGGGGGGAAAAAAGAGGAACAACTGTAATAATCTGAACAATAAAGATTTATTAAAATAAATAAATAAATAAAAGTGGGTTGTGCTGGAGGTTAGTGATAAAAAGAAAAGGGAACAAAAAACAGAGTCTTTGAGGTAGATAGGCACTGGGCACTATCTACCATTCAGAATCGTGGAAACCACATGTGCCCAGGGAGGAGTAGGGTTTTAATGTACATATACTTGGGAGACAAAGAGAGGTTTTAAGAAGACAAGTGACATGATCTATGTTTCAAAAAACCACTTTGGCAAAAATAATAGATGGGGCTCACTTCCTTCTCAATGAAAAGCTACTGATAGGATCTAGTGGGCCAGAAACCTGCCTGGAGGTGACAGAGCCTGTGTCAGAGTGCCCAGTGCAGCCAAGGAGGCTAGCCAGGGGCAGCTAGAGCCTGCAGGGTGATGATGTTGGTGCTGGACAGAGGTCTGCCTGTGCAAGGAAGGGCTGCAACCTGGGAAGGGAAGGCAAGTGGCTGCCTAGAGGGAGACTGAGCCAGTAAGTTAAAAAATGTAGGATAATGGGAGACACACACACACACACACAGACACACACACATGCATAATGCACATATATGCATATGTACATTTATACATGTGTATACACATGCAAACATAATATAAATTTTAAAAATTTAACCTGGATTTTTAAATTTTTTGAATCCACTTTTCTCTCTTCCCTTCTCACTTCTTCCCTCCCTTCCTTGTATTCATCTATCTTTGTATATTGTTCTTCTCTACTTCAACATTCAACACTTCAACATTTTTCTTTTTTTTTCCCCATTGATTTCTTACCTTCTTATTTATCTTTCCACTTGATAGTCTTTCCTTTTTCCTTTTTTTATTCTTTTCTTCCTCTTTCTCTTCTCTTTCAACTTCCTTTTTTCTCTCCTTCTCTTCCTTTCCCTCTCTTTTTTCCCTTGGGTTTCTTCCTTTCATATATCAGCAGAAAATATCTTCACATTCTAACAAATCCCAAATCTAGTAGATGTTTTATGAACCAGTATTAGCACCTGCTATGCAGCCAGATGTTGCAAGTAGACCTAAGGCCTTGGGTGGAAGCTAGCCAAATCAGCAGGAGTCTATTATTTAATTATGCCCAGATACTCAAACAGGAAGCCTTCTGTAAATTTTCTTGTAAATTACATAGTTGCTCCCTGCCACACATTCTTGGCGTAAAATGGATTTGTGAAATTAGCTTTTGAAATCCAAATCCTTCCTCTATTATATGACTGCTAATTATAAAAAGCTACTTTAAAAATACAGGGTGTCCAAAACGATATATACACATTTTTTAAAATATATTTTTATTAATTTCAGAGAGGAATGGAGAGAGAGGTAGAAACATCAATGATGAGAGGGAATCATTGATCAGCTGCCTACTGTACGCCCCCTTCTGGGGATCAAGCCTGCAACCCAGCATGTGCTCTTGACTGGAATCAAACCCAGGACCCTTCAGTCCTCAGGCTGATGTTCTATCCACTGAGCCAAGCTGGTAGTGCTGTATACAAATTTTAACAGCTGATAGCTCAATTGATGTTTCTTTCTTTTCAGATTTAACTCATTGTGGCTTTATAATTATTCAAAGTGGTATGGATTTTTTGTGACACCCTGTATTTTCTCCCAATGGAAAAAAAAATGCTCAATGAAAAATGTGCAGGGGTAGAGGTGACCATAGGCAGGAATAGAGATAATAATTATAGTAAGTGAATTAGAAAGTGCTTATTAAATTTATTTGTTATAAAAAGTATAGGAAACTATGAAGGAGAAAGTACTTTCAAATCTATAAAATATGATAAAATATAAAACATTTTTTAGAATTTGCTGAGTAAGCTTCCTGTGGGAACCCTGTTCAGAGTACTCCGGATGTTCAAGGCCAATCTGAGCATGGGAACCTTAGTCAGGATGTTCAAGGCCAAGTTGCCATAGGCAGGTACAAGGACACAGCAGTTTTACTGTATGCACTGTGCAGACGTGCCTTTCTGTAGCCCAAAGACTGCTGTCGTTATTTGGCAAAAAGCTTCTTTTGTCTAAGTTAGTATAAAGTATGTTACTGAACAACCAGTAAGTGGCTGTTATGTGAGGTTGCCTGGTTGGACTACTTTGTGTAATAGTTCCTAGTTTTCTGAGGTGGCTTTTATGTAGAGCTGCTGTGTGTACAGCAGCTGCTTAGTAGGGCTACTATGTTCATAGAGCTCCTATATTGAAGGCTACTATGTAGGAAAGATATAATGTTAACTAGCCTGTGTGCGGCTACTTTGTGGGACTTTACATTGAAGAACTACTTTATCTGATGGCTCCTTATTAGAAATGGCTACTTGGGCTACAATAAAGACTCTCTCATATACCCACAACTTCTCATGCCTTCTCCGTTAAGGAGGTCCAGTCCCTTGCAGAGGGACTCAGGCCCAACAGCTGGCATAGTGGAGCAGGATTCATGGAGTAAGTACTTCAACAATTGGCACAGCGAGCAGGGTCAAGGAGAAACATACTTCAACACTTCCCTATTGGTAATGGAAAGGAATCTGAAACTATTAAAATAAAGATTTTCTTCCTGAAAATGCCAAAATAGTAGGAGCTTCTACTATTTCTATTTAGTTTTAATTGTCTTAATGATAATACTGGGTAATTTTGAGGGGGGGGGCACTTAATGTTATAAACTTTCATCAAAGGGTCTTCTTTAATGTGGTAGAAATTTTCTTCATACCTGTATGCTCAGACATGAATTTTACCACTTGCTTTAAAATTAAAGTCTCTTATATACTGCTCTTATATATGTTACTCTCAAAATGAGAGGGGTTATCATTTCTCAAGGTTTTGGCATTCCTAAATGCTTCCAAGATAGGATTCACTTGTTCGATTTGATCTTCTAGAGTCCCCTGCGATACAGGTAAGAGAAGTACAGGTGATGAAGCTTTTAGCAGAATTCTGTCATGTGGCAAGCCCTCTGTCCCCAGGCCAAATTTCATCTTGCTTTAATAGCAAGGAGTCAAAGCTACTTCCAAGTTTGATGATGAAATGTTATTTTGGAAAAGGAACTCAGAAAAATAGATGGATGAGAGTCTGACAATATAAAATACCCCTACGAATATATGTGGGAGCTCATTTATCAGCACTGCTTCTCCTTTGGTTGGTATTGGCCTGAGTAGGAAATGAAAATGTATATTTTATAGAACAAACAACAAATAATGTGGCCTAATTTTAAACTTCATTCCATAAATTTCGCCCCCTATTGTTAATCTCCCTCTCTTCTCATCTAATCCTCATGCCTGCCATTTTCTCCTAAAATACTACAGCAGACTCTTGGCATTATTAAATAATATGTTTCTTGGCTACCATTTCTAAGTAATCTAGAAGTCCATGTCAAGCAAAGACTTGTGATGGTATTGACCTTGAATTTTAATCATGTGTGCTCAGGCTGAAGGGCCAAAGCAGGCCACCTACACAGAGCAAGTCTAAATGACCACTCAGCGCCCTAATTGCAATGGCTTTTGTCTTTAAGTCTCAAAAGCCTATTTTATGGAGTTATATGGTATTCAAGAATTTATAGGTTTGCAAATACTATATCCCTTGTAAAATATCATGGGTGTGTTGTCCTTTGAATAAGTAAAAGGGCTTTATGAGTAAAGATTTTTATAAAAATGTTGTGTACTATGTATTGTATTGTATATTATCATAAGGTGCTATGACTAGACCAAACAAACAAATGCATGCCAAACCACCTAAAATGAATGCAAAAATGAAGTTATATCTAATAGAGTCCAATGACACCTAAAGAAATCACTCAAATTCAGGAATTCACTGATTGAAAAGGAAACTTTTCATGGTTTGAAAACTGGACCAGATTTGCTATTTTGATATACTTCTTACTTTTTATAAACAGCAGAAAACAATCAGGGTTGAATTTAGAAAGCAAAATAACAATGTCAGACAGAAAGATGTGAGGCTCTAACAGCTCAATGACTCATTGATTTTGAGTTTCACTCAGTATTACCTAATTTTGTTTTGCATACCACCTCTTGTGATCTAGTTATCCTCAAATTATTATAAAGCCCATCAACCTGTTAATGAAGCTAAACAAAGTTAGCAAAATGAAAAATCACCAAGGATACAGATAATTAAATAGAGAGAGAAGGTAAAGTTTTTCAGAACCCAGAATGTGATTAGGTTGAGGGGATAGCTACCGGATGTTAGAGTTAATCCAGATGTTAGTGGCAAAGGAAATGGACTCCTGTTGGCCCATATTTCTGGGAGTCTGATTGCCCACTAGAGCTAGAGGAATTCAGAAATATCAAAAGTGGCCATTCAAGGCACTGATGACTCTAGCATTTATAGAATGTGGTTGGACGTTAAGTGCCTAATTTTCACAGGGTCCAATCAACAAAGAGTTGCCCTTTGAAGCAAATTATGTAATTTTATGTTTTGGGGTTATTGGTCTGGAGCCATTAATGATTCTCTCAAGAGGCAAAGACAAAATGACTTTTCCATAATTGTCTAATTGATCTTTGGTTCTTTCCCACTTCTTTTTCCCTGTAAGTGGTCATGGCACAGCTTCTGTGGTTAGGGGGTAGGGCCACTTCACCGCCCAGGGATGTGAATACTTACCAGCTTTTCCTCAGATTCACTCATGGTTGCTATGGTGGCAAAATACTGGATAATATGTTTTGTGGTCACAGTCTTTCCAGTACCAGATTCTCCTCTACTATGGGAAATTCAATGACACAGTTAACTGGTTCAGATTAAAAATGCAATGAAAGTTAAATAATTTCAACCACACAGGCTAAGGCAAGAAGGGAAAGTTTTATGGGAAAGTGGAACGTAAGAGGGGACTTGAAGGAGATGTAGACATTTAATTTGTTGGGAGAACGGGAAGGACATCTCAAGCTGGAGAACATCATTAGCAAAAATCTGGAAAGATCAAAGACATTTATAAAGACAAGAAGCCTATTCCTCGTGGTCCTGTTAACAAAAAGCTCGAGTGCCTCTACTACTTAGAGCAAGGTCTTAGCATTACCAACTGTCTCAGGGATTTTCATATATTGAGGCTACCAGTTGGCCAGGCCCAACCATCTCCTTCAGAAGAGGACCTACCAGTCACTTTACCAGGCAGCTGCAGACTTCCCTTTTACCCTTGGTAACCAGCTAACTTTGCAACGCTGGGAGAGCACCACGATAAATAAATTTACAGCCTCATCACCCGAAGTGGCACAGGATCAAGGTCTGCCTTTCCCTGAAGGAAATTTAAGAACATAGTCTATCCTCTCTGCAAAGGGCTGAACTCTACCTTCCCTTTCAGCTCTAAGATTCTGGGATGCTATTACTTTTCTTGGCAAGAGCTGAAGCCAATGGAGACTTCAACGCGTGAGGTGCATCACCATTGCATAGGAAGACCAGGGACTCCAGCGCTTCACTGCCCCATGAGTCTCAGCCTGTCCCCTCGGCCACCAGGAACAGTTCACCTGGCCAGTGCATGCTCTTCCCATCAAAAGTAACATACAATATGGTATCAGTGAATGCTTTCCTTCCTTCCTCTTCCCTCCAAGCCTCACCATCTTTTGGTTCCTACTACTTACTATACCTTGGCCGGCCCCAATCAGGCTGCCATAGGAGCCAGTTATCTGTTTCTCGGTGATCGCGTTGGAATTTTATAGTCTCTTTGCCTCATTAGCAGGTCCAGACCTTTGTGAAAATGATTAATTGGATAGGGGCTGTCTCTAACAGGAAGATGATTAAAGCCAGTGTGTACACTGTGGGCTCCCAGGGATCTCCTAAGTGACCGAGGCAGCCTGGCTGGCACCACATGTGGAGTCATTTCCTGAGTACCGTATTCCTTCCCAGAATACACAGCGTATCTAAAGAGCAAACAGTTCATAGACAGCTAATGTGTGTCTTATTCCCAGTAAAATGGAGGTGTCTGTTTCCAGGGGAACTCTCGCTGCTGGCCAAAAGGAAAAGGCAAGGCAAACACTTACGTGAAGACTCCAGACTAATCCTCAATCTCAAAAACAGGAGAAAATGTCAGAACATCCTTTTGCCAGAGCTTCTATGTATTGGCATAAAGTTAGTAAAAATCATTCCTTGGTTGCAATTTGAAGTCAGATACAAGGAAAGGGATTTGCTCTGTATATGGTTGGGGGGGGGGGGCGAAGGGCCATTTAAATAGTACAGAATAAAACATATTTTTTTCCTGCCCTTATGTATGGCAGTCATAAGAACATATAAATTCTAGGCCTATTTTCTTGTTCCA
Source organism: Myotis davidii (assembly GCF_000327345.1). Lineage (NCBI taxonomy): Eukaryota > Metazoa > Chordata > Mammalia > Chiroptera > Vespertilionidae > Myotis > Myotis davidii. The sequence continues at coordinate 454,453 of NW_006287821.1, forward strand.
AATACAAACGGCAACTGACTAATGGGTGACATTTTTGACACGTTAAGCCTTTTAAGAAGCGTGGTGTAATAATAGCTGCAGAAAAACTGCTTTACGCCAGAAACTCTGGCAGGCCATCTACAGGGGGCTCACTCTGGGCCAGCCACCAGGCCGAGCATTTTCAATGCTTTATCTCACTTAATTTGATGTGTGAGCTAATCACCCTCACAACCCTAGGAGGTAGGCTTTATTTTGCCCACGTTTCATCCAGAAGGAGAAGGAGGCTTCAAGTGATTAGGTAGCTGTAAAGGCCACGCTCTGCTCACAATGCCTGCATGTCCCTCAGTGACACCGAAAAGTGGATCAGATATTTTTACCTTTCGTTTTGTAGGGCAGCCACTTACTGTGAAGCATATCCTGAAAGGCGCTCTCGGCAGCACGGAAGATGTGAGGGGGCCGCTCTGATCACCTCAGCCCTTTTGTAGGCAGCCGCCACTTCTTTCTGATGCCCTGGAAGCCGCTTGTGGGGTTTATGCTCACACAGAAAAGACCCGAATAAGTCTGAGGGAAGTTCAGACAAGAGTTCAGAAAACAGGTTAGAAATACTTCCAGGCTTAACAGCTTTTTCACTGCCAGGTAACATTTGCTTGAATATTTACTTGTGAAAATACTGAAAGGTGAGAGCTTGTGGATTCTTGCAGAGAAGGGAGTCCTACCAGGAAGAGGCAGAACCAGGTTAGAGTGACAGCAGGCCCTGGGATCACCTCTTCCCCAAGGACAGCCTAAAACTGCCAACATGTCTGACACAAAACACCTTTCGGAGAGAGAAGATGCTAACAAACAGCTGGCCTGCAGATTTTGCAGGCATTTGAAGCCAGAAGGAATCTGGGCCTCAGCAAGATTAGGAACCTGACGTTTAAGGCATGGAAGAGAAATAGCTCTCGGGAGTCACTCAGTCACTGTAATGGTTTGTGGCCACAAAAGATATGTCCATGTCCTAGTCCCAGGACCTATGACTCTGATCTTATTTGGAAAAAAGATCTTAGCATATGTAATGAAGTTAAGGATCTCAAGATGATATCTGGGTGGGCCTTAAATTCAGTGGCTGACGTGAAGATGGAGGCAGAGATTGGAGTGATACGACCACAAGGAATGCCAATAGCCACCAGAAATGGAAAAAAGTCAAGGAATGATTCTCAGGTAAAGGCTCTGGGGGTGGTGATTCTGCTGATTTGATTTTGGACTCTGGCCTCTAGAACTGTGACAGAATAAATTTCTGTTGTTTTGAGCCTCTCAGTTTGTGGTAATTTTGTTACAGCATCCCAGGGAAACTAATACAGTTACGCAGTAAGTCAACCAGCCAAGGAGCAAGCTGGCTGCATGTCAGGGCTTCTATAGTAATGGATCCCAAATGCCATCACTGTAACCTAATCTGCTCTGCACTGCTTCTGCTGAGTAGGTGTTGAGTAAATAAAAAAATCTCAGCAACCAACCATCATCAATTTAATGACGGGGGGAAAAAAAACCACCCCACAACATTCCATTTATTGAGCACTTACTAGGTAATAGGCACTGAACTACATTCTTTCACTGAATTCTCTCAGCTACCCTGGAGAGGACAGGCATTATTATCCCACTTTACTGTAACAGTGACTTCAAGAAGATGAGCAACTTAACCAGTAAGTGACAGAGCTGGCATTTGGACACTGGTCTCTCAGCTCTAAGCCTCATGCTTTTACTTTAGCTCAACAACTTCTGGGAAGGGGTATGAATACCGACAAAATAAAAGTGGTAAATGCTAAGACTAGGACCCTTCCTGTGGGCATTCCTCAAGGATTATCTCCATGTGACTATACTTAAATTTGATGACATCATTTTCACCGAAGAGAGGGCTGGGACATGGCCTATATGAGTGGCAACATAATCCATAATTCAGCAATAAAGCATATATAGCAGTGGTTCTCAACCTTGGCTGCACATTAGAATCACCTGGGAATCTTTTTAAAATCCTGATTTCTGGGCCTCATCCTCCAGAAATTCTGTTTCTTTGTTACTAATGTTATGGCCCCGCCCCATAACAAAGAAACAGAATTTCCGGAGGATGAGGCTCAGAAATCAGGATTTTAAAAAGATTCCCAGGTGATTCTAATGTGCAGCCAAGGTTGAGAACCACTGATACATAGGAACGTAGATCACTCAGTTGCCATGGCACCTCTTCGAGGTATGTAGCACAGGGGCTTCACTGAGGCGAGTCAGCATGTTCATGTCTTCAACCATGTTGAACTGTGGAAAATTCATCTGCTGAACTTACTCCTCCTTGATATTTAGTCTCTGCAGGGAGAAAAATTTAAGATATATTTCCCTATTTTTTTCTATGCTTATTTATTTTGCCATGTATAGCAAAGAATTTTCAAGTCAAGAAAAAGGTGGGGCCAGAAGAAGTTAAACCAATCTTCATGGAAGAAACAGGTGTTCCTCTAGCCCATGCTTTATTTCTTGCCCAAAGGAGAAGTTTAAGAAAGTGTTGTTGTTGAATCAAAATGTTCTAAATTGCACTGCCCTAATCCGATAGCTCCTCGCTGACTCAGATTGCCTCTGAGAGTAGAGTAATACTTGCACATCATAGTATGCAAGATTTGGCCCCTCAAAATGTCCCAACGTATTAGTAGCCTGGAGGTTTAGAAGGAACCAAGGAGGAAGACTCACCCTTTCAGACTTAGTTCGAAATGTATCCTCTTTCCCATACTTTCCCCAACACACACATCCTATTTTATTTTTGTAAAGTCTTTTACAATATATACAACCTGTACTATCTTGACATTATTAACTTGTACATATTTTAATTACCGACTATATTAGACTATTTCCCAGATAGATTATAAGCACCTGAAGAAGGCATTTTGATGTTGTCTTCTATAGTTATTAAAGCCCTATCACAATCCTAGGGACATAGTAGGTATTCAATAAGTATTAATCACTTCATTAATATGGGTGCATTGCTACTATCAAATAGTTGTATAGAGTTGCCCTCAAAAGTTTCCTAACACTATTTCTTACAGCCCTTTTTCTTGATGAATAAATATTGGTATCAGCTGACTTCAAGTTGATGATAACTTCTCTTTCCAAGGCTCTCACACTTCCTGTATCCTTGATCCAATTTCTACCCACAGTCTTCTTTGACATTATTCCAACAGTAATCCCTTTGTATTTTAGTCCCTTCAATTTTCCTATTTCAAAGACTTTCTCTACTGTAGGACAAAATCAATGTTTTTCCAGAAGTATTACTCTACTCCCACTGGCTTTATTGCCTTTGTTAGTACTATAAAGACCAACAGCAACGGGAAGTGGAATCTCTTTGAACATCAGAAGGACAAAACCTGGAGCCAGAGAGATGCAGAGAGAAATACAGAGAGGGGCTGGGGAAATGGGACCTCCATTATATGGTGGAAAAACAAACAGGACAAAACAAACCACCTGTAGACTCCTCTTTCTACATCATCAACTTCTCACTTTCTTGCTCTTCTTAGGATTTCTTTTCAAAATCATAGTTGTAACCACATTACATTTACAAATCACCTTAAATACTATTGAAGACAGTAGTTCTGGAAAATGTGTTCAAAACAGGCAACCCTCTCATCTGGAGGCCTAATATAATTGAGTTAGACACCACAGGGTAGTGAAAACACAACACACAGATTAGGAGAAAATACTTGCAAATCATATATCTGATAAGGAACTTGTGTCCACAATATATAAAGAATTATTCCAACTCAATAACAAAAATGCAATAAACTAATTAAAATGCGTTAAGGGCTTGAATAGACATTTCTGTAAAGATGTTATACAAATGGCCTATCGGGATGTGAAAAGATGCAACATTATTCATTAGGAAAATACAAATAAAAATCACACTAAAATACTACTTCACACCCACTAGAATGGCTATAATAATAACATGTGTTGGTGAAGATGTAGAGAAATTACAACCTTTATATGTTGCTGGTGGGAATGTACGGTAAAATGATGCAGCTGCTTTGGAAAACAGTTTGGCAGTTCTTCATAAAGCTAAACATAGAACTGACCACATGACCCAGCAATTCCACTCCCAGATACACACCAAAGAAAAATTACAGTACAAAAACTTGCACACATATGTTCATGGCAGTATAATAGCCAAAACAAACCCAAATTTCCATTAACTGATGAATGAATACACAAAATGTGGTATATTCCTACTATGGAATTTTATTCAGCTATGAAAAGGAATGAAACACCCATACATGCTACAACATGAATGAACCTCAAAACCATTATACTAAGTGAAAGAAGCTATGTTGTATGATCCTATTTCTCTTAAATGCTAAAATAGGCAAATCTATAGAGAAAGAAAGTAGATCAGTGGGTGCCTGGGGAAATTGAGAGGAGACAGGAGACTGACTGCTAATGGGTATAAGATTTCTTTGGGATATGATGAAAATATTCTAAAATTAGATTATGGTGATGTTTGCACAATTCCTTAAATATACTAGAAACTTTGGGATTGTACACTTTAAAGAGGTGAATTACAGTATATGGTATATAAATATCTCGATAAGTTGTTTTTTAAAAGTTGGTATGAGCAATGATGGAAAAGAGACATTCAAATCTACATTTTTTTCTTTTAATAAGAGATTGTCTCAAGGCTAAATGGTCTTAATTGAGTCTTTCTGTTTCCTTATGCAGGACATTCTGAATTTTCCTTTGCCTACCTATTTATATTCCTGTTGATAAGGGTCAAAGTCCTCCCCTAATTCCATTAGTGAGTTATACAAAAATCTACCTAATTTGGATTTTTTTTATGTCCACGTACTGTTAGGAAGGCATATCAAGACACCATTAGTAATAATTTGAGTGGACTCCAGACATTTACAATTTTTTTATTTTTTAAAGAGTTCAGTTTACCATCCACGAGTACAAAATTTTATTAACAAACTAACAACATTCCTTTTTTAATATATATTTTTTATTGATTTCAGAGAGGAAGGGAGAGGGAGAGAGAGATAGAAACATCAATGATGAGAGAGAATTATTAAATGGCTGCTTCTTGCCTGCCCCCTACTGGGGATCAAGCCTGCAACCCAGGCATGTGCCCTTTATTGGAATTGAATCCAAGACCTTTTAGTCTACAGGCTGACTCTCTATCCACTGAGCCAAACCAGCTAGGGCAGACATTTACAATTTAAATGGCAATGTTTTTGATCATAAATTGTCCAAGTACAAAGATAAGGCTGTGAAAGTCAAACTTTCTGATGATTATATCTGTTTGTTAAAGGATGGTATAGGATATTACACCTTTTTGTTATGCAGTTGGGGCAGAAGTGGAAGGACATTGGAGAAGTGAACCATGGGCAGGGAATCATCTGTAAAATCTACAAGGAGGTATTCATCCAAGTCAGGACAGAAATAGGGCTCCACTCACTGCCATGGGTCTGGCAGACAACCTGAGTTCAGTGATGTAGGCAAAGGTTCTGAGTGGGCCATCTCAGTATCACCCTGCTGCTCTGAATGCTTTAGTGGCAAGGAGAGGAGATGGGACTGTTAACAAGCCTTACTACATATGCCCTGTATGACCCCTTCTAGTCTAACTTATGCCCTAACACTTGCCCCAACCTTCTCTATCAGAGGTCATAAGTGACCTCTTAATTCTGAAATGCAAGGCTTTCTCTCCAAATTCTAAATCCCCTAGCATTCAACATTACTGACCATTCCTACATCTCTAGGCTTCTCTGACACTGTGCTATTCTCATTCAAATTAACCCTTTTTCTTGATCCCTTAAACATAATTTGCTTCATAGTGCCTTAGGTCACTATTCACTCCAGGGGGCACCTTAAAATTTTTTTTAAATCATCTAGAAAAAGATGCATAGTAAACTGGAAAAAAAAAATACTTGAAACCTTGATGAAAGAAGTTGTGAGTTCCAGAGTCAATGATGTTGACCACCAGCTATGGGTTCACTCTGACTTACTCAATGTTTGTCATTAAATCTTTTGTTGTTGTTGTTAATACTCCCCCAAGGGTATTTTTTTCATTGATTTTTTAGGCACCCCAATTGGGGCCGGGAATTGAATCCACATTACTTCCATGCACAGGCCAAAGCTCTAACCACTGAGAACTCCAGCCAGTGCTGTCATAAAATCTTTGATAGTAAGTGGACAAGCTTCTTAAAGATAAATGAGGTTTCCCCAGGTTATCAGTGGTATCTCCTACCACAGGTTCTTAATTACACTATTAAAGAAAATATTATTTGGTTAAATTGAGAAACTAGTCATTCCTGAGATAAAATAATGATTGCTTTACCTTTCCATCTGTTGTCTCAATGATTATTTTGCCATCATCTCCACTCCCCTTAACCTCAGCCTCAACGTAAGTGTTCTTGCTATCACAAATCCAGCATTTCTTCTCTGTACAGAAAAAAATGTTGGACATTTTCATACTGATAGGTATGACTTTGTATCTGCTAATTCTGCTTGTTGACTCAGAATCACCAAATACATAATTGCAAAGTTCAATAAAATTATGAAAGGTTATCCTGAAAAAACATCTACACAATGACTGTATAGGAACAAGAAACATTTCAGCAAGCAGAGGTTGGGAGCATCATATGCCATTTTGCTACCAGAAATTTCCCTGTCCAAACCTTACCCACTCCTCCCAACCCCAGCACTTACTTCCTACTCACAACCCCAGATCCTGGGCATTTGTCCAGGTGCTTTGACCCTTCCCAACTCCCCTTCAAAAAACTTCACTCAGAAAGGTCTGGTTACAACTTAGTGAAAATCTGGGTTAGTGGTCATGTCTGTCCTTTGGGATTTCTTTAGCCCTTAATTGTTATTTTTGTTGTTATTGTTGTTTTTTAAATACTCACCTGAAGAGATTTTTCCATTGACTTTTAGAGATGGGAAGAGAAAGGGAAAGACAGAGAGAAAATTTGATGTGAGAGAATCACATTGATTGGCTGTTCCCTGCACTGGCTCCAACCAGGGCCCGAGCTGGGGAGGACCCTGCAACCGAGGTACTTGCCCTTGACCGGAATGGAACCTGGACTCTTCAGTACACAGGCCGATGCTCTATCCACTAAGCCAAAGAGGCTAGGGCTAGCCCTTAGTTTTAATTTTGGAATGAAAGCCTGCCAAGGGAATTACATGCTAGATTTGGAGGGAGAAGGTTGAGTAGAGAGAAGACGGGGTTATATCTGTCATGCAGCATAACTGGTTCTGATCATTTTTCCCATGTATTATTTTTCTCTTCTCAATCTCCTCACGATCCCAAGACCCATCCAAGAAAAGCAGCCCTCCACAAAAACAATTAACCAATAAGAGGTTTCTGGTACAAGGAGGCAGAATTCATACACACCTGAGGCAGCTTCTCAAGTTCTTTGCCACCTGAGACAGGTAACCAGGGAAGATGAATGAGAAACACTTTTAAAGCAAAGTGAGTCTTACCAGAAGCTCACAGAAATCCCCTGATACAGCTTCTCAAGTAGATAGCCTTTGGCTGGAAGGGGGAAAGCTGACCCTGTGGCACAGGTGAAGCCTTGCTGCAACCATGGCAGTAACACCGACTTTGTCACCACCACCTCTGCTGACACATGAATTACAATACTACGAGGCCGAAGGCTTTAGGACAGGACCCTCACCAGATGCTCTCCCAAGAGGTGGGGAGAGGGACTCTGGGACAGAATATGTGAGAAGGAGGTCAAGTTGGGCAACACTCTTTTGCTCACTACTTTCTTACCCTTACCATCTTCACTGTGCTCCCTTCTCCGGTTCCCTGATTGCAACCAATTCATCACTAAAACTGCTGGGCCAGAGGATTTTTTTTTATTCCTATTTGACTGATTTTGTATTTGCTTCTACTTGTTATTTGCATTTTAAATACGGGGCTTGCATTGTATCTATTCTTTTGGACTCTTTTTGCAAAAACGGATTTTGCTTTGTGTTATTTCTATGAAAACAGGCTTGTTTATGAAAAGCACCCATTTTGCATACATATTGTATATTTAAGGTAAATACACTGTATTTTGAACCAAATGTTATCACTTGGAAAAAAAAACATGGCTATCACCTGGCACAGATTTTCCCCCTGCACCTCACCTCCCCCCCCCTTTTTTTAAAGAAAAAGAACCAAAGAAAAGAGATTAAGAAAGTTGCCCCACTCTGGCTGGTTTGGATCAGTGGATAGAGTGCCAGCTGCAGACAGAAGTGTCCCAGGTTTGATTCTGATCCTCAGTTACAGGCTCAGTCCCTAGGCCTGGTGGGGCATGTGTGGGAGGCAACCAGTTGATGTATCTCTCTCAAATCATGTGTCTCTCTGTCTCTTCTTCTCCTTCTACTCTCTCTCTGAAAATCAATGGAAAGGTATCCTGGAGTGAGGATTAACGAGAGAGAGAGAGACAGACAGAGAGACAGAGAGAGAGAGAGAAGTGTCCATAGTCACATAGCTAATTAGTGGTAGTCATTAAACTAATATCCACATATTAGATCACCTACCTCCTAAATCAGAATGTTTCCAATACAACATGCTTCCTCTATCTAATATGCTAAACTCTTTTTCCTCCATTGTTTCTCTCAATCATCAGGTTCATCCCCTGCCACTAAATTAACAATTTTTTTAATCATTCTTAGAAATCGTGAGAGAAAATAATTTTTTGAAACTGTTACCTGAGACCCAGGCCTTGACAGGGATGTTTTTGAATATTAAGTAAATTAACGCAGTCAACTTTTAATCCTTTGCATTCATAAATAATTACAGAGATGGAAAGGAGACAGCAATGGATTAAAATGAGGACACCTGGCTTTCCTAGTAATAAAATATAAAGAATGGTCTCATTTCTTATTTCTTTGGGCCTTCATTTTCTCATCTGTGAATTCAAAAGTTTTGCCTATTTGATTACATAATTTTAGATGATTAAATATATTTTCCAATATAATGGTAACACTTGTTTATTGAAGAACACTTTAAAAGTATGGAAAAAATTTTAAAATACCACCTATGATGGAAGTCAGAAAACCATTACCTGTGTGAAGCATTTCTTTCAAGTTTTTCTAGAGTACTGATCAAAATTGGAGTAATCCTATATTCAGTTTTGTAGTGATTTTAAGTAGATTATTTACCTGTCCTTATATAAAAGTCATTTACTTTTGGCTTTGGGATGGTGTTTTTTCTTTATCTCTAAAAGCACATTTCCTGACACCCAGCAATTCTAGTTTCCTGTCCCAGGTGTCATCCTATTGCATTGTGTTTGTTTTCCCCATTTACTGTCTCATTTGATCCTCATGGATGAAGGCAGGCAGAGTAAGTATTATTATATAGTTTGACAGATGAGGAAACAGAAGTTCAGTAAGAAGTGATTTGCTCTAATTACACAGCTAGAGAACATCAAGGACAGGGAATTTGATCCCAAGACTACTTGCAAAATACTTTTATCACATTGCTTTCACTTGGCCTGAGTTCCAAAAAGCATAATGTATTGTCTGCTAGCCCAGGGGGCGAAAAACTTTTGCTGACTCTCATCTTTTTGCTGCCAGTGCATTTCCATGAGGAAGAATAATTAGGCAAAAAAAAATTAATTAAAAATTATGTGATTGTTATATTTTAAGTAATTATTTAGAGTGCCGACTGAGCCTACTAAATGTATCATCCAATTATCTCTCGAGCCTGGGCTCGATTTTTATTTTCTCCCTGGAATCCCTGTGGTCTGGTCCTCTGTTATCTCACTACCTGTGATAAGCTCCTGCATGACCAGCTCTGACCTCGGGGATGATTCTGTTGTTGTATTTGATTTGATGGATTATAATTAGCTTCTCTAAAATGCAATCACAGTAATGAAATTCAATGACTGGAGACTGGGAACTGATCCAGAACTGGTCTGTGATGGAAATATAATGTCCTACATAACTGGCTTGAATTCTAATTGGTCATATTAAAGCCTGATGTTGACTAATTTTGAGTACTAGAACAACGCTCAGTCAGTATTTATGTTACGCTATTGAATCATTTTGGAATTAAGATATGTAGGTGGCTTGATGCTAGATTACACAGTGAATCTGACTCCAAATCTCGAATTCAATTGGAATTCAGAAGATGGCCATGCAGCCCAGACGTGAAAAGGGCGAGGGGAAAACACATCATTTATTTAGAGATTTTCATGTAGTACTTAGCCTTTATCTTGAGGCTAAATTCTCATTAACCTTTGTTTTTGCCTGTCACTACCAATAAGTTATTAATCAGGGTGAGCAAGTCTCCCAATTATCTTTTGTTTAATGTTGGCTGAGTGACCCTGTTGACCTAGAAGAGAGCCAGAGGGCAAACTCCAATAATAGTAAATTCCCAAGAGGCCAGAGACAGTGTCTGTTTTTCCTGCCTTCCCAGTCCTTTCCTGTCTTCTTTACAGTAAACAAGCCCAACCTGCAATCTAAGTCTCAGTCCCCTCCCTCTATTATCCACTGACAACTAGGAGGTTTCTGAGAAAGGCTTTACCTGGGGTCACTCCTGTGGATATCTTACCTAATAATAGACAAACATGTAATTGACCATCCCTCTGCTATGCTCACTAGCCAATCAGGAGAGTATGCAAATTAACCCAACAAAGATGGTGGTTAATTTGCGTACGTAGGCGGCAGTGGTGGAGCAAGACTGAAGGCGGCTCTGGCCAGAGCAGTGAAGCAAAGGCCTGCATCCTGGGTGCCGGAGGAAAACCGGTACTGGCAGCCAGGGGAAGGAAAGGCCTATTGCATGAATCTCTTCATGCAACGGGCCTCTAGTCTGAACTATAACAGTGCTTCCTGGAAAAGAAAACATGTTTTATGGCCAAGTAAGCAGGCCCTGCACCTGGGTGCCTCCCAGCATGCCTCCTCTTCTCTGCAAACCTCCATCCCTACCCTGGATGCTCTGGGCTCCTCAACTGCTCAGAGGTTCGTGGAGGTGGGTTACAGCCTTAAGTTGATCTCCAGATGATGGTTCTCAACCAATCAAATATCTCAGTTGCCACCTGGCTGCAGTAAAATAAAGTGAAGCCAGCAGCTACCACGATGAGTCTTAGCGTCAAAGACTGTGGCCTATAGCAGAAGCAGCTCAGCCTCGCTTGTTCTGAGGAAGGTCGCAGCCTCTCTAAGCTCTGACAGAACCATCCTTCTTAAAGGGATCCACCCCAATGCTGAGCCCTAAAAGTGAGCTGAAAGGGTTCACTCTGCACCAGACAGGTATGAGCAAAAAAAGTGAAAATGAGGCATCAGGCACTAAAGATAGACCAAAAAGGCTAGGTTTCCTTTTTAACTACCTCTACTCCTCTCTCTCTGTCATGCCTCAAGTTGATGATAAAATTGAACTTAAGGTCTCTTGATAGGAGTGGGAGAAGGGCTTTCAGGTTAGTAGGTGCATCCAGGTAGATGGAGCACTGTAACCACATGATGGTGACAGAAGGGAGAAGTTATTTCACAGATGTTCAGCATTAGAGAGTAAAGCAATGAAAAGGTGTCCCAACAGAGGCAAGTGTCTAGGGGTGGACAGGATAAAGAACACTAGAAGGCAGACATTTAGGAAGCTGGCCGAGGCCAGCAGTGGGAAGCACGTGCTGGAGGTGGGAAGCAGGTTGTGTGGTGGAAGGATGAGCTGGTGTGACTAAAGGAGTTCTGGGGCTCAAACATTTCCAGTCTTGGAGGGAATAGGTTGCTGGGCAAAGCATCAGGGCGAAAGTCAAACACTCTATACCAAACACTTCACTTCACATTTGATAACATGGTGGAGAGGAAGTGGCATCCGGGCTACCATGATCCAAAATGAGAGGTTATTCTCTTTAATTGACAAAAAATGTCTTAGGCTTTGCCCCCTCTGCTCAAGCTTGCATGGCGAATATCACTAGCTCCATTTTACAGGTGAGGAGCTAGAGAAGGACTTCCCATGGTTGCTTAGCTCCAGTGCCCCATTCAAGGACTGATCAGCACCCTGGTCTTCCCCTCCAAATGAACTGCAGTCACTTTCTATCTCACACAGGGGTGATAATAAAGCAATGTGTTTCACTCCATTTATTCTACTCCTTTCTTGTGGTGACTCAGTGTGTGCAGTGATACCATCTATGGCAGTGGTTCTCAACCTTGGCTGCACATTAGAATCACCTGGGAATCTTTTTTAAAATCCTTATTTCTGGGCCTCATCCTCCGGAAATTCTGTTTCTTTGTTACTAATGTTGTGGCCCCACCCCATAACAAAGAAACAGAATTTCCGGAGGATGAGGCTCAGAAATCAGGATTTTAAAAAGATTCCCAGGTGATTCTAATGTGCAGCCAAGGTTGAGAACCACTGATCAATGGGATCTAAGCAGTGTGGTTTAAAGCAAAGACCCATAATAAGACTATCGGTCCAATCTAAGAGCTAGTTTCATTTCTACCAGAAAATAGGCATGTAGCTTGTAGGAAACCACCCTTTTGAGGCTCAGTTTCCTCACCTACACAATGCAAGGACTAGTCCTAATCTATGGGGACATTTCCTGAGGTTGACAGATGAAAAGGTACTCAAGAGAAGCACATCCAGACATGGCACTGAAGGTAGCATTTCCCAGGAGAAAAAGATAAAATTGGCCTTTCTGATTGCAGGTGAGCATTCAGAAGAAGAATAAAGACTTGTCTAGATAGAATGGAGCAAGATAAAGGAAAGCTCTGAAAGTTAGGCAGAGAAATTGAAACTAGACTGCAGGAAACATCATACACTCTGGGCAGCGACCCGAGGACAGCAGGATTTTAGGAAAATGGCTCTGGCAACATATTTGAGATCATTGAAGCAGGGAGAAGCCGTAGTCAGGGAGACACATTGCGAATCCATATTTGTAGGAGAGCTGAACTGCATCCTCCTCCTCCCACTACACCTGGCTTCCTGGTGTCTTGCACTCAGGAGACAGAAGGGCTCAGGGGAGAACCAAGATGGCGGCATAGGTTAACGCCGGAGTTTGCTGCCCCGAACAACCATTTCAAAAGTGAAACTAAAAGACGGAAGGGACATCACCCAGACCCACAGGAACGCTGGCTGAGTGGAAGTCCTACAACTAGGAGGAAAGAGTAACGCA
>NW_006287821.1:468815-473377 GCF_000327345.1 Myotis davidii
GGAAAGGGGTGTGGGGGATGCGAGAAGAGACTGGACAAAAATCGTGCACCTATGGATGAGGACAGTGGGTGGGGAGTGAGGGCAGAGGGTGGGGTGGGAACTGAGAGGAGGGGAGTTATGGGGAAAAAAGAGGAACAAATGTAATAATCTGAACAATAAAGATTTAAATTTAAAAAAAAAAAAAGAAGGGCTCAGGGCGTAGATTAGGATACAGAACATACTCAATATGTGTGTGCGTGTCTGTGGGTGTGCGTATGTGTACAGATTTCCTGGAAGAAAACTAAGAAATGGGTATCTAGGGAGTGGGAACAGGTTATGGGTCAGAGAAGGAGACAGTTACCTTTCACTTCATACCATTCAGGTCTGTTTCGAGTTGTGGCAATGTGTATGTACTTTAACAGATTTTTAAAAGTGGTTCCTATAATAGTCAAGGATAAAAGCAATCACATCAAAACACAGAGCACACAGCTGTGTAAATCTCTTCGCTAGTCTGGACCACTTAGCATATTTAAAGGCATACAGGAAACAGTATGTGCAGGAAGCAGCACTACTGGTAGATAGGAGGAAACTGACAACTGTTCACAGGTAAGTAACTGAGGCTAAGAGAATGACCCACCTGAGCAAAGGAAGGACCAGAATCCTCCTTCCTCCCTGGCCTCCCCCTGCATCCATTAGCCCAATGCCCCTACCTTCTTCTGGGTCCCTTTAGTATCATGCTGCACATGTGGCTTTAGAACTTTATGGAATAACACACTTGTCACAGCCAGTCATATCAACACCTTAAAATAGAAAATGAAAGAGCCCGAACTCTCCAAAAAGTAAACAAAATTAACCTTGCCAGCAAAATAAGCAGGAGGTATATTTTAATCATGATAGAGAAACATAGATGAATGCAGAACTAAATGTAGTTCTTTCAGAATGATAAATTAATCGAAATATGGAGTGGAAATTAAATTTGAGACTTGTATTTGGGCACATTTTTGTCAAGAGATTCTGAGATCTATTGTAAACTTTTATCTGGCAGTAAATATATCAAAGAGGCAGAATAGAGACGGAGTGGGGCTGGAGAGCTAGCAGAGGAGCGGAAGGGATAAGGCACCGGGCTGTCTGCATACTGCTGTGACTTCCTCACATCTGGGCCAGGGGGCCCTTGGAACATTGAGGAGCTTGATTTGTCGTACTGGGATGATTAGGCTCTGAGAGTCAGATAGCTATGCCAGTAAGTGTGGTGACCATATTATTCATTATCCAAACATTTTTTTTTATACTGGGGCACTTTTGAGAGTGAAAGGGGGGTACTAGTATTGATTAAATGTGGGTACTAGTAATAATTAAATAATTAAAAACAGACATAATCTGATACCACCCCATGCAAATAGAGACTTATGGACATTTCACGCCTGAGAGAACTGATGACTTGGAATGGCAATTTATAAATCAGCAACAAAGGTACAACATTTTGGTAACTACAAAGTTCAGATTACTTCTCTCCATTATTCACGGGTTACTTAGACAACACTACTATCAGGAAGTTGAACTCAGAGAGACTTTAGATACTGATGTGTATTGTCATTCTGTTTATAGTACAGCCAACCCCTCCTGTTCTGTTTCAGCATTTATTTTTTCAGAGACCAAGTTCTGTATGAACTACCACTCTTCCATTTGCACTGACATAATGCAATTTCCAGAATTAAATGTATCTAAGTTACTTAGCTAACAAGGTAAAGATGAGGAGTGGGAAGGCCTTGTGTGGAAGGGACAGTTAAAATGTGAGCTTTTGACCTTGACCTAGAAATGATCGTGTTGGTCCAAACCTAGCTGCCCTTGATAGGAAATAAAAAACACCTGCCATGTGAAAGGTGACATTATCCTGGGTGATGGGCCATCCTGGTAGCTGGGATCTGAAGCATTTCCCAGGGCTTGGGACTTCCAATGCTCAAACCAGGTAAGTCCCAGGTAAGCTGGGACAAGTTGGTCTCACTTTGCAGACTAGAGCATTGAGTGCCCTACATGGTTTGGCTCAGTGGATAGAGTGTCAGCCTGCGGACTGAAGGGTCCCGGGTTTGATTCCGGTCAAGGGCATATGCCCAGGTTGCAGGCTTGATACCCAGTGGGGGGCATGCAGGAGGCAGCTGATCAATGATTCTCTCTCATCATTGATGTTTCTATCTCTCTCTCCCTCTCCATTCCTCTCTGAAATCAATAAATATATATATATATAAAGACTAGAGCGTTGAGTCATTTTAAGAATAAAATCTCTAGTTTAAAAATTAGCTGTTTTTGCCCTAGCAGGTTTGGTTCATTGGATAGAGCATTAGCCTGTGGATTAAAGGGTCACGGGTTTAATTCTAGTAAGGGCATGTAACTTGGTGGCAGGCTCGATCCCTGGTCCTGGTCAGGGTGCATGCAGAAGGCAACCAATCTATGTGTCTCTCTTACATCGATATTCTCTCTCTGTCTCTTCGCCTCCCTCCACTCTCTCTAAAAATCAATGGAAAAAATATCCTTGAGTGAAGATGATCAACAACAAAAGTTAGCTATTTTATGCTGATTGCATTTTGTGCTTCTCTCTACAAAATATTTAGGCATTTTTGTAAATAGCTTTTTAAAAATGTCTACCTATTCTCCCGTTAAATATATACATACTTACTGCCCATCTATACCTGCCAACATGGGCTGGGTGTGTGTGTGTGTGTGTACAGTGATGTATAATATAAACACACTCCATGCCCTTTTAGTGGTAGATTGGGGTTGGGTTGGGTGTGGTGGGGAGAGGGAGTTCCTTCTATCTTAAAATATGACTACACATTAGGCAAATTTGTAGAAAAAAATAGGTAGTCATGTGGCAAAGATCACAATGGGGGAGTTTAGGGGAAACTTCGGAGGTCGGGCTGCAGCTTACCACTCAGCTAAAACCTTAGACCTTGTTACGTTTTTCTTGACGTGAAAGACCTTTTCACCACATTGTTTTTTCATAGGCTCCCTCATTCTCTTCTGCTTACCAGTTCAATGGCTGTCTTTGTCCCCCAACATAGAACCCTAGGAGTCATCTCCAATTTCTCCGTGTCTCTCATGCCCACATTCAATTGGCTACCAAGTTCTGTTGACTCTGTAATGATCAGATTCTTATTCACTTTTAGCAGACTTGGTCTGGAGGGCCTGCTGATCCCACACACCTCTCTGAGCAGTGCTTGCCATCACACTCTGAGCAGTGCTTGCCATCACCCACAGTCACAAACCTCAAGCTGTCATGTCTCTAAGGTGACACTGGTGACTTGGCCCACCTGATTACACCAGATGTGAGTACGTGATCCAATCAGGGGCAATCAGGCCATCTTTCCCTGGAATACAGATTTGGGACTTAGGTGCCATTCTCAGTCTGGGAATTTAGCTTGGATGAAGTGATGCAAACTTGGGGGTTGAGATTGGCATTGTGACATGGTGCCAAAGCCTGGTAATCAGTAGAAGCATCAACAGAGAGGGAATCACAAGAATGAGGAAAAGCAGCAATAGGGAATGAGAGATTGCTTGCTTATGTTCTCAAAAGTTTTTAACTCCTGCCTTTGGTTTCCATAAGATCTTTCAATAACCTCCCATTAATTCCTATTGACACCTAAAATTTAAATTACATTAAGTGAGTTTCTGTTTTTGCCTACAAAATATCCTTAATGAAGAAATTATGTCTCAGTCTTTGTCCTAATACAGGTTCTTAATTTCTCTCCTGAACAATATGAAGATTGTATGTAAATGAAGTCAGTACAGTGTCTGGTGCATAGTAAAATTTCAATCAATGTTAACTACTCTATTGATATTCAACAAGCATGTGTTCAGCCTTTGAGTGCAGGAAGGTAGCTTTGCATTATAAATTGCTTAGTGGTTGAGATGTGCAAAACCACAAGGGAGGACAGTACCTTTGGGAAGCAGGGAGGGAAATTTTCAAAGTGACAGCTGTAGATGGGTAGATGGAGGTGTGACAACAACATCATGTACCTAGGCAGTGTCTATCCTGAAGGTCACACTGACTCTGGTCCTCTCAATGCTAGCCACAGTGAGCCTTTCTTAGGCAATCTTATCTCCTTCAATGAGGGCCAGACAAATTTCTGGAGGGAGAGGACACAGAGATGGCCTTTTTTGACATCCATACCACCTTGGTATTTTAGTGCCTTGACTGTAAGCAGAAACTCAACCAAGGCCTACTAAGTAAATTGTTAAAACAGTTATATTATTTCACGTTAGCAACCCCAAATTTTTCTAGTTGGTTTCATCATAATTGATTAGATTCACTTGAGTTCTTCATCAAGTTGGGTTATTATGCATGTTTACTTTCAAAGGCTTTCATTGCTGGGAAACCATGATGCAAGTAATCAAAGGAAATATTAATATTCCCCTGAGTAAACAAACACTAAGAATCTCTAGATAAAGCCTCTTCTGTTATTAGAATTGGAGACAAAGAATTTGAAAATGAGTATGGATTTAACCAGATGTCAACAGAGGAAGGGGAGCATTATCAGGCAGTAAATGACTCCCACACGCTGGAACATGTATCTCAAGGCAATAAGTGA
>NW_006287821.1:474065-476346 GCF_000327345.1 Myotis davidii
CAGACATTTAACCCCACAGCAGCTTATGAGGGCTACATATAATAACCCACATCACACAAAGACACTGAGACTTGGAGAGGTAGGAAATGGTATCTCATTTGGATTCCAAATATGTGAAAGTCGTTTTCATTCCTACTTCTCCCTTCATCTTCATAGTCAATCACATGCCAAGCTCTGTTGACTTTTTTCTCTAAATATCACGCAGACTCATCCAGTCCTTTCCAAATCCTCTGCAGCGCCCCAATCAAGGCCATCACCATTTGTCTCCTGGCTTATTGCTTTACTCTCTCCATTAGTTTCTCAACAGCAGACAGTCCAGAATGAGGCACAATATAGAGGGAGAATCATATTACCATTTTATTGAAAACCTTCCCACATTTTACTTAAGGCAAAGTTCAACATGTTAATAGGGCCTAGAGAACTCTTCACTCTCTGACCTGCCTGAAGTCCCCATCCCATCTCTCTTACTCTCCATCCAACATGTTAATAGGGCCTAGAGAACTGAAGTCCCCATCCCATCTCTCTTACTCTCCATCCCTAGGCATGACCTGGCTAGCGTGCTGCTAGTGGGCACCAGGAGCACTCTCTAACCTCTGGGTGTTCACACATGACTGACCTCTGCCTGGACATTCAGCCCAGTCCTGCCCCCTGGCAAATAACCAATCATGCTTCTGGTCTACATTCAGTGACATTTCTATGGGAAGGTGTTCTCAAGGTTGTGTCTCTCTTACATGCGTTCTTAGATCCCTTTACTACTTGCATCATGGTAATCTTCATTCTATGTCTTGATTATTATTTGTTTAATTGTCTATCTTCCTACTAAGCATAAACAAAAGCAACCTTAGGGCAGGGACTAGGTCTGCTACATTCAAAGCAGACTCCGGTCCTTTGCACAGGGTAGAGAATGAATCAACATATAAGACCCATCAGGCTGCCTCCTGTGTTCATGCTGAGCTCCAGTTCAGGGGGCAGGGGTGGGGGCGCAATATCATGTTCTTGGTTAGAAAAGTTTCTAACCAAGGTGTGACATGTCCTTACAGATAATATGTCCTTGGGTAAGAAAGCATCACTTCATTTTCTAAGTTGGATGAGAAATGAAAATCTAGGTGTATGGTTCAAAAGGAGAATGATGATGATAAAAATCAACTGGTTGGTTATACTAAGAGAACTGATCTTGGAGAGAAATTTTAAATAAGCAGATTATTTTTTAAACAAAAGCATTGGTTACGAAATATAAATTGTATTATCCCAAGATTTTTGAATCTGTGGAATTTAAGAACTAAAAGTTCTTTAATAGCAGCTATCTCAGTGCTCCATAATTTATAGGTGAGCATGAAAAGGACCAGAAAAACTAATGATTGGCCCAAGTTCACCAGACAATGTCAGTGGAGTCAGGATGAAAGTATGGACAGTTTTGAGCAGTTTAAAAAAAAATACTCATGATAGACCTCAGAAGAGTAACTGAAGAAAACTAAGATTAAAATTCATAATTACAATTAAAACTCATAATTATCCTGGGTTAAGATCATGTTAATGAGAAAAATACAAACAATAAAAATAATACAAATACTGCCTTGG
Organism: Myotis davidii; assembly: GCF_000327345.1. NCBI lineage: Eukaryota > Metazoa > Chordata > Mammalia > Chiroptera > Vespertilionidae > Myotis > Myotis davidii. The sequence continues at coordinate 475,644 of NW_006287821.1, forward strand.
TTTTATATTATACATTACCTTTTAGAATCACTAAATTTATTTACAGCACATGACTTCTACTCTCAAGATTTGAGACTAGTAGGAGACAAGACTTGTCAACAAATCCTTTTCAGTAAAGTAAGTGCAATAATTGACATACATTCTCTAGGACATCTATAATAATAAAAGCATAATATGCTAATTAGACCAGACGACCTTCCAGATGACCTTTTAGATGACCATGCTATGGTGCCAGGCCAGCCAAGGTGGTCTGCAATTGGTCAGGGGCCCGACCCTCACCCCATAATCACCCCAAAGAGGGAGGCCCAGGCCACCGGCCAGTGAGGCTATCAATTGTGGGGCTCCACAATTGCCCCAAAGGAGGAGGCCCAGGCCACTGACCAGGGGGCTGCAGCAGGTGGGCAGGGCCTCCCTCTTCAAGGGAAGCCCAAGTCCTGGGTGCCAGAGGGAAGCTGGTGCCAGCAGCCAGGAGAAGGAAAGCCTACTCTTGCACGAATTTCATGCATCTAGCCTCTAGTTATAAAATAAAATAAATTATTAAAATTCTTAACTCAGAACGATTTCATTCTACAAATACACTGTATTTTTTTTCTTAAAATATTTTATTTTATATAACGGATAACCTCCAAGGGAAAAAGTAATAAAAAAAAAAAAAAACAAATTGTCTTTCATACTCACCATTCCACATATTGGTGGAAAAGGG
>NW_006287821.1:478277-500022 GCF_000327345.1 Myotis davidii
AATCATCTAATTAAAATGTAGTCCATCAAGTACTTTAATACACAGAGCCCCAAGTCTTACAATATTAATTGTTGAAGATGAAAGATTTGCAACATTGACTACACTGTTGTTAATCTATTTGAGAACCAACTAATTCACAAAATGTTGCATTGAAACAATTTATAAGAAGTTATTCTTTTCTATGCCAACCTGGATAGAAGGGTCAATGTCATAAAAGATGTTAGGATGTATTAGAGGAGGGAGGGAGGAAAAGACAGAGCCTTCCATACTTACAAAGAAAAAACTTCCAAATTCTCTCATTTCCAGGATATCCATCTTCTTCCTTTCTCAAGACTAACTGTGTAATTTAAGGATGAGCACATTTGTGGAAGGACTTGATGTGTGGATATAAAGTGATGGTTTTATGTTAGAAAATAAGATCATAGCCCAGCCAGCATGGCTCAGTGGTTGTGTCAACCTCTGAATCAGGTTGCCATAGTTCAATGTCAGTCAGCCGGGTTGCAGCTGGATTCCCAGTAGGGAAGTGCAGGAGACAGCTGATCAATGATTCTCTCTTATCATTGATGTTCCTATCTCTCTCTCCATCTCCTCTCTGAAATCAATAATAATATATTTTAAAAATAAGATCATAAACTTATGAGAAAAAGAATTAGTAAAGAAGTTTATTGTAGTATTTAATTAAGAATGAATTGTAAAACAGTATATTTAAAAATATATGTAGTTAAAAATAGCCCCCAAATGGTTATCTCTGGGTGGTGGAATTATGGGTTCTTTAAAAGTATTTTGATCACTGTATTTTCTAATTTTCCTATAATAAACAGGCATTTTTGTGTAATAAAAATTCTTAAAATAAGATGCCCAGTATTTCTGGGTGTAAGGATTAAAATTTAGTATATGAAATATAAATGTATCTATACCTGTATATTACATACCTATACATATACTAGAGGCTCAATGCACGAAATTCATGCACTTGGGTGGGGGTCCCTCAGCTCAGCCTGTGCCTTCTCACAGTTCAGGAGCCCTTGGGGGATGTCCAAGTGCCTGGGAGGCGGGAGAGGCTCCCGCCACTGTCGCAGTGCTGGCCAGCCCTAACCCCAGCTTCTGGCTGAGCGGCAGTCCCCCTGTGGAAGAGCACTGACCACCAGGGGGCAGCTCCTGCATTGAGAGTCTGCTCTCTGGTGGTCAGTGCACATCCTAGCAACTGATTGTTCAGCCATTCAGTCGATTTGCATATTAGCCTTTTATTATATAGGATATGCACATATTTTTAATTAATTTAACATATAAAGAACTCAAACATGTTATAAAACTTTTTTGGCTTGCTTTTGTCCTCTTGTGTAACCCATATCAGATCTTACATCTCCTTCTCCTTCCACTCGCATCACCTGTCTTGCTTTCACCCTCCTTGCACATGATGGGGTTAACAATTTAGAATTCATCCTTTTATATTTTTCTCCATGCTTATATTCTCATGTAGACATGCAAATACATCTCACGTTGTTATTGGTTGTTTTTTAAAACACATGTTTTTATTGATTTTAGAGAGGGGGAGAGATAGAAACATCAATGAGAGAGAAACATGAAATGGCTGCCTCCTGCACGCCCCACATTGAGGATCCAGCTTGCAACCCTGGCATGTGCCCTGACTTGGAATTGAACTGAGGATCTCTTTGGTCATGGGTTGACACTCAACCACTGAGCCACCCTGGCTGGGCTGTTCTTGGTTAACAAAAGTGGATCAATATACATAGGTCTCCAAGTCTTGCCTTTCTCACACAATTGAACACCTGCCAAACCAACTGCTAGAACTCTAATTATTATTGTAATGTCTGTATGATATTCCAAAGTGTAGATGTGCCATAATTTATTCAGCAACCCCCCTACTGACGTTTCTAGCTTTTTTTGTTTTTGTTTTTGTTTTTGTTTTTTACCATTATGAAAAAGGTAATTGTCGTCTTTCTACATGTGTCATTACTCATAGTTTTATTTCTTTGGGAAAGTGTCCCAGGAGTGGGAATGTTAAGTTAGAGAAAATGCATTTGAAATTTTAATAGATATTGCCAGATTGCTTTCCAAAAAGGCAGTAGCACTTAGCAATTTCACCAGCCATGTATATTTTAGTATATGTGCTGCTAAAGTGAGTACAGCCAGCCATGTATTAAAAGTTTTCTTTTTCCTGCATTACTAAAAGTAATTGGCATTCTCATTCTTTTTAATTTTTAAAAATCTAATAAGTATAAATAATATCTCATTGTAACTTTGATTTCCCTATTAAAAACTTTGAGTATCTTTCAAATGCATAAACAATTTAAATTAATTCTTTGGGGAGTTTTTTGTTCTGCTGCTTACTTTGCCTCCTTTATGGAATATTTGCTTTTTCTTTCCATTTTGCAATTTTGATTTTTTAAGCTGCCATGAGGAATTCATTTTTTAGAAAAGCAACATCCAGAGAATTCCAGACAGCCCTACTATGTCTAAAGTGCCATATACATATATATATATAAAGTGCCACTATATATATAAAACTAGTGGCCTGGTGCATGAAATTCATGCATGGGAGAGTGTTCCCTCAGCCCAGCCTGCACCCTTTCCAATTGGGGACCCCTTGGGGGATGTCCGACTGCCAGACATCCCTCTAGCAATCTGGGACTACTGGCTCCTAACCTCACCTGCCTGCCTGCCTGATCACCCCTAACTGCCTCTGCTTCAGCCCCCACCACCATGGCTTTTTCTGGAAGGAAGTTGGATGTCCAGAAGATGGCCGGTTGACCCAGTCTAATTAGCATATTACCCTTTTATTAGTATAGATAAATTATATAGGATAGGATTGCTTAAATGGGGAAAGCCTTTTTTAGTAGGAGGAGATGCTCTTGGCAGACAAAAATACGTAATCCCTATATCTGGACTGATAGCCACCCATATGCACTATACTGCCAAAGAGGTCATTAAAAAATTGAACCACTTTCTTACACCTTACACCAAACAGCTGTTGCCCTTAAAACCCCTCCTCAGCCCCACCTTAGGTTCTACCTTCACAGTTCACCCAGATTTGGTTCTGATTGGTTGGTTTCTATGCCAGTCAGCGTCAAAAGCTCCGCCTCCTAGGCAGCCATTGGCTCCTCACAGTTCACCCAGATTTGGTTCTGATTGATCAGTTTCTATGCCAGTCAGCATCTCTGGGCCTATCTCTGGGCCTGATCAGAGAGGCAAGGGCTGATCAAGAGCTGCCACAGAGGCTATGCATCAGGCCCTGCTTCTCTCTTCAGGCCTCTCTTAGGGCCTGATCCGCAGCCCCCTCAGCAGTCAGTGCTGGATAGCTGTGCCCACACTGGTGGCAGTCAGTGCTGGGTCGCCACAGCAACCCAGCACTGACTGCAGGACTGACTTCCAGTCCATCGAGCCTTCAGTCGTTTTGGATGTTATGGACTCTGGGTTTTTATATATTAGGATAGTAATTGCTCATAATGACAACGCTGAAGCACTGGATGATATCAAGCTGCATTCTCAATCCAAGAAGTCAAATTATAGCCAGTATGATTTAAACATCCCTCTATTTGTCAAACAAACTTCTAATACACTGATATTCACTAAACCAAGTACTGTAACCAGATATTCAGTTATGTAATTTCTGGTAATACATGACTCCAGCAATATCCAAGTCTTTTGGTAATACATAAACATACTCATACTCCCCTGGTCTATCCCCATATACTAGTAAACATTTTAAAACTCCAGTTTCTTGGTCAAGCAGTATATTGCTTGAATTTATTAAGTATATCTAGACTTCTTTATTATCTAAACAAAATTAAATACCCATCTAAATTTGTAAAAATAATTTTGATTAGGATTTGTATCATCTCTATTGTTAAATTTTCCATATCAATTTTCTCCTAGATTTGTTTATAGTAATATTTGTCTTATATTTTGATATAGATAAATATATCTATCGTTTCCTTTTTGTAACTAATTTTTGTCTAGCTTTGGAGGATTACATATTTAGTCAGTATTTCTCGATAGTCCCCATATTGGTTGCCAAGGGGAACAGCAATAACAAAATTGCTCTTTGCAAATTAATAAGTTAGGAAAAAAAAAACTCTAAAATAACAATGATTTAAATAAGATAGAAATGTATTTCCATCTTGAAGTCTAGGAGTTAATCCAGGGCTTGTATGTGTACCCAAGTGTTAGGGATTGGTTTCTTCTTTCTTGATGACCATTCCCCAGGAGAACCCATGATTCAAAATTCTGTTATAAATCCAGCCATTTGTCCATTTCAAGCTGAAAAGAAAGAGGAAGGAAAAAAGAAGGGCCATGCATTCTAGAGATTTTCCCCAGAAATTGTCCAATTTCCATTTATACCACATTACCATCATATTAACAAGAACTTAATGACACTTAGTTGCAAAAGATGTTTGTAGTCCTCTGGCAATTAGTAAAGAGAGACCATAAAACTTTCATCTTCTAGGTGGCCTTGTGCTTGGCTAAAAATTGGGGATTCCAATACATTGGAAGATGGGTAAAAGCTCACCACAAGCGTTTCAAAACAAGAATTTGCTAAGATACTGAGACTAGTGATTTTGGCGGGAAAATAAACCTTTTATGAATTTTATATTACTCTAACTAAACAGGTATAGAAATAAATGAGGAATGAATAAATGAACTAATGAGTTCACTTCTAATATTTTTCCAGAACTCATTTACTATCCCTAATCTTGCTCTTCCAAAATGACCATTCCCGACCATCATTTTCTTCTCCAGCCAGGTGGGCACAGATATTTTAGCAGATGATGCCCACTAATTTGGAAAATTACTATCAACCGGAAGTGACAAAATACCACTATATAAAGAAGAGACTATCTTTCCAATCCATGGCTCAGATTCATTAATTGCTTATGCCATTTGCCTGATGCTCTCAACAATCTGGAAACTTCCTTCTTGAGCCTAGCAAATGGATAAAAAAAATCTACTGGGGAAAAAAACATTTTTCAGTTAGAGGGTTAATGCTGGTGTGGTTTTTTAATGCGTGGCTAGATTCAAAGAAGTAACTGCTGTTTAGAATAATGCTCTCCCATCTAGCCCATCTACACTAATAAAAGAAAGATGCAAATTGGCCATACCTTTGTGATGCCCCACAGCCAATCAGGAGTGAGTATGCAAATTAACCCAACAAAGATGGTGAGTTAATTTGCATATGCAGGCTCTGAGCGGCCAGGGGTGGGGCAGCCACTTACATGCATGCTAGCAACAAGCAGCCTGAGTGCCGGGGACGGGTGACCTTGGGAGCCAGGCCACTTTGAGCCTGTAGGCCCGCATGTAGGCCCAGAGTGCATGGGTTCCTGGAACACCCTCTGCGACTCCGGGCCTACATGTGCAAGCACTGAGCAGCCGGGAGTGGTGTGGGAACATCCCTGAGACCCAGGTGCTTCAAGCCGGAGTGCACACAAGTGGCTGGTGGCAGGGCGGGAACGTCCTCCACAGTGAGCGAGCAGACAGCAGAATGTGGGGGACTGCTTGCCCCTTACCTTGGCAGCGAGAGGCAAGCAGTCCCCCACAGTGAGAGAGCAGACAGAAGGGCCTGCTTGCCCCTGGCCATGGCAGCAAGGGGCAAGCAGTCCTGCGCAGGGCCCCCACAGAGAGCAGACACCAGGGCCTGCAGTGGCATCAAGCAGGCAGGTCCACTGAGACCAGAGAACATGGGGAGGAGGCCTAAACTGTCAGTAGGACATCCCCTGAGGGCTCCCAAATTAGAGAGGGTGCAGGTTGGACTGAAGGACTCACCCATTCCTGTGCACGAATTTCATACACCGGGCCCCTAGTCTATACTAATTGACCATCTCTCCGCAATTCCACAGCCAATCAGGAGTGAGTATGCAAAATAACCCGACAAAGATGGTGGACCTGTGGGCAGTGCGCACACGTGCAGGTGCCGAGCAGCCAGGAATGGGGTGGGACACCTGCCTGCCCTCCGTGTAGCTGGAAAAACATGGTGGGCATCCCCGGGACCCTGCCTGCTCTGAGACTGTGGTCAGCACATGCGTGCGAGCCAGCGCTGAGGGGCCAGGGTCCTGGGGACGCCACTGGCATGTCTGGTCCTGTCATCCAGGCTTGGGGGTGGCTGGAGTTCCTAGTCATTTTGGTTTCTTCAGCCCCTGGACTGGAAGCGGAAGCCCAGAGCAGCGGGGAGCACCAGGAATGCTGGGAACCATAGTTCTGGTGGCAGACACATTGCAGGATCTCCGAGACCAGTGATGGTTAACCTATGACACGCGTGTCAGAGGTGACACGCGAACTCATTTTTTTGGTTGATTTTTCTTTGTTAAATGGCGTTTAAATATATAAAATAAATATCAAAAATATAAGTCTTTGTTTTACTATGGTTGCAAATATCAAAAAATTTCTATATGTGACACGGCACTAGAGTTAAGTTAGGGTTTTTCAAAATGCTGACATGCTGAGCTCAAAAGGTTTGCCATCACTGTCCTAGACACTAGAGTAAAGCAAGCCTGGATCAAGTTACTGTTGTGGGTGGGGGGATTGAGGAAAAGCAAAGGTGAGAGACATAAGTAGTCAGAGTGTCAAGGAAAAATTAAAAGGAAGATATCCTGCAATTTCTAGGAAAACTTACCAATGGAGCAAAGAAAAAAAAAAGAAGACCTCTATTATTCTGTGAGCACCAAACCAAACTGGGTTGGGGTCTCAGACAATTCACTCATATGATTTCAAAGACAGACAGAAACTCCTGGATTGGAGAGGGCTCCCTGAGGTTCCCAGATTGGAGAGGGTGCAGGTCAGGCTGAGGGACCCACCGCCCCCCGCCCCCCCTACCCCGTGCATGAATTTCATGCACCGGGCCCCTCGTTTTTAATAAGATTACACATTGTAAATGAATGTAATAAAATTTATCTTCAAGAAGTAAAGATAGACGCAAAGCACATGCCATGGTTTATAATGTGTGTTTGTTATCTGGCTGCCTTTTGAACCTAAGAGATGAGTTTCAAACTACATTTCACCAATGCTTGCTGTATGTTATGAATAATGCAAACTTTCTGAGCAAATCTGGTCTCTAGTTTTAAAAGAAAATATCTGCATTATTAAAAAAAATGGTCAGAAGTTAGAATGAGGGCTACATAATATGCAGACATGTGTCTTTTCATTTTATTCTTTGGTCATGTCTAATATTAATAAAAAGGAGGAGGAGAGGAAGAAGAAGAAAGAAATATTTGGTGCTGAGCTGCTCATTTACAATCCACTGCTTCTGAAAACACCTGGCTCTGTCATCCAGCAGGATGGCTTCTTCCCTCAGGATTGACCCTGATCTCAATGCATGAAATGGGCCAGTGAAGCTAGACTCTTATGCAGTGATGCTTTGATAAACAAACTCTCCAGCAGCACTTTATTAATCAATTCACGTCACCACCAGGTATGTTAAAATTATAAATCATGCAAATCAGAACTACCTGATTTTGCAGCTGTGACGCACAGACTTCTATGTTGAACTTTGATTTGTCCTCACTAAACTGAAGACAGTAAAATTGTCAAGTCTGAAATATGTTTTCCCTGTTCTGCTCCCTTTTCCTATCTCTGTTCTCTTACATGTGAGGTGGCCTTTTCATTCATTTCCAGTCAGTTCAACTCAGGGTCTGTTTGTTGGGCAGCAGGGCACCAGGCTCTATACCAGGCACTGGGGTGAATAAGGCAGGCCCTTGCCCTCTGGGAGCTCACACACTAGAGAAGAGCTCAGCCCTGTGTTGAGACCCATTGCCAATCATTTGAAACAGAACAGCAATTATAAAACAGTAATGTTAATGTTTCCCAGTGATATTTGTTTAAGACTCTCTTTTCCTCCCTCCACCCTCTAGCATATTCTCACAGCTTTTTAAAATTAGAACAGATTTTAAAATAGCCATACATTAACACATATATTTGCATTCACATGTTTTCTCCAGTGAAAGGGCCTAGCTGACACCTGGCCATAAACTACAGCCCATCTGGTCCATGCCACAAGCCATAAACCTTAATTTTAGGAACATTAGTCATGTATGTGGCAGAGGAAAGAGGTAACAACTGGATTTATCTTATTTCAGTCAAAAGAACTTGAAAACAGATCACGTGCAGTGGGTCAAAATTCGCTTACATTTATCAGTAACTAATTCATCTTAAAGAGCTCTCAGCTATGCTCTCACATTTTAATACTCTCATTTATAATTGTGGAATTTAAAAAGTGCCCTGCTAGCAGGTTCTTAAAATGTAGTGTCTATCAGAATCATCTAAAGGGTTTCTTAAAACAGATTGCTGTGTGCCACCCCAAATTCCTCATTCAGCAGTCTGGGGTGGGGCCCGAACGTTGGCATTTGTAACCAGTTCCCAGTTCATATTGGTGTTGCTGGAATGGGGATCTCACTGTGCTAGACTAAATGAATTTCCCACAGTAATAAGCAAGTGGGGGAATTCTGTTCCGCCAGTAGGGGCTGTATACCTTTTTAGACTTGCCTACCCAGCCATCCCTCAAAAAGGAGCCTCATCCCACCTACATCGTCACCCATCCCACCTTCAAGTACTATCTGGAATGCATTTCCATGACTCCTGTTTTGTGTTGAGGATGCCTCAGAACTTCCCAGTATCTACCCTAGTCAGGCCTATGTGGAGTCACACAAATATGTCCCCCCAGATAAAATTTTATCTTGGCTTATCAGAGGAGCACAGAGTTAAGCGGTGGGCTCTGAAGTCTGTCTGAGCGTGAATTCCCACTCTGCTCTTATCTAGCCAGGTGACACTGAGGAAGCTCTTTCTTCTTTCTGTGCCTCAGTTTTCTCATCCATATTATGCTACTATTATAAGGTTTTCATTCTAAATAAAATAATCCACACTAATAAAAGAGAAAGATGAAAATTGACTATCACTTCCCAATGCCCACCAGCCAATAGGGAGTGAGTATGCAAATTAACCCAACAAAGATGGCAGGTTAATTTGCATGTGCAGGCACTGAGTTATCGGGGTCAGGCAGCTGCTTGCATGCGCGCTGGCGCCAAGCAACCTGGGTCTTGGAGATGGGCGTCCTCAGGACCCAGGCTGCTCTGAGCCTGTAGGCCTGTGCATAGGCCCAGAGCAGCCGGAGTCCTGGAACACCCACGGCCACTCCGGGCCTACGTGCGCAGGTGCAGAGTGGCCAGGGGGAGGGCGGGAACATCCCTGGGACCCAGATGCTCTGAGCCGGTGTGAGCACAAGCAACTAGGGCCAGGATCGTCCCCCGCAGCAAGTGAGCAGATAGCAGACTGCAGGGGACTGTTTGCCCCTTGCCACGGTGGCAAGGGGCAAGCAGTACCCCACAGCAAGAGAGCAGACAGTAGGGGTCTGCTAGCCCCTGGCTGTGACTGAGAGGGGCAAGCAGTTCCCCACAGGGCCCCACAGAGAACAGACACCAGGGCCCTGCTTGCCCCTTCGGCAGTAAGCCAGAGAGCAGACAGCAAGACCTTGCTTTCCCCTGACCCCAGCAGCAAAGGGCAAGCAAGTCCTCACAGAGAGCAGACACCAGGGCCTGCGGTGGCATCAAGCAGGCAGGTCTGCAGAGAGCAGAGAACTACGGGGAGCAGGCCTAAGCCATCAGTAGGACATCCCCTGAGGGCTCCCAGATTGAAATCCTGCACTGGGCCCCTAGTTATTATAATAAAAGAACTGTAATTATATTGAGGCACATATGAGTAGAATTTATTTAGTTTCTAATTAAGAATAGCTATCTTCTGTCAAGACTAATAGGCAGGCATAAAGTATAATAAATTTGTTTGAATATTAAACTTCTGATAATAGTATTCTTGGTGAAACATGTTGAATTCACAGATACCTGGAAATTGAGGATAATGGCTATGTCCTTCTGCACTCACTCACTGCCATCAGTTTCAAGCATTATGGTAAGGAATTATGTTCTTAAAAAACAATGAACAAATTTAGGAGTAAGAGGTATATCTCAGTCAAATCAAAAGTGTTGAAGTCCCACTGAATGTGGTAAGCAGATATAAATTCCCACAGAAGCCTGTGTACTAGGTACAGTTTGTGTCTCCTGTTTACAGGGGAGGAATTGAGGCTTGGGGAAGAGAAATGACAGTATAAGGCAGACGTGGGCAAACTACAGCCCGCGGGCCGGATCCGGCCCGTTTGAAATGAATAAAACTAAAAAAAAAAAAAGACCGTGCCCTTTTATGTAATGATGTTTACTTTGAATTTATATTAGTTCACACAAACACTCCATCCATGCTTTTGTTCCGGCCCTCCGGTCCAGTTTAAGAACCCATTGTGGCCCTTGAGTCAAAAAGTTTGCCCACCCCTGGTATAAGGTCACCGTGCTAAGATCTGGCAGAACCAGTACTCAAAGTCAGGCAATCTCTCACCCCAGACTCTGCTCTTAACCTTTCTGGCTCTTGCCTCTGGGTTGGTCCCATAGACAACTACTTGTAGTAAATAACGGAATCATGGAGGTTGGTGTCATTAAAAATAGAGAAAGTGACATGGCATGTTCTATCCCACCTGGTACAGAGGAGACACCTGTGAAAGTGAAAAATTTTAGCACTATGGCACTTAGTGTCTAAGAAAAGGGAGTGAGAGGTTGGGTTAGATACAGAGCACACAGAATAAATCACATGGAATATTTCAGCATCTGTCTGGATTTTTAAAAAGTAAGCTGACTTCATTTATAATGTCATATCATGTTTCTCAGAAACTACATCATAGCCTATTTTTATTCTGTCATATAGTAATTTGTGCACTGCTGATTAAGACTAGCAGGAATAAAACTCTAAGCTCCTACTGTCAGGGCATTCAGCGTTCCATTAGACAAATTACAAACACATTCTGTATGCCCACTCACCGCCCAGTCTTTGCACTATGCTTTTGGGAAAAATATCAGACATAGTTACCATCCTAAAAGAACATATGACCTGGTTGGTAAGATGAGATAAACACAATTAAAGTGATTATATAAAATCAGAATGACCAAAATAGAGGATCAGATAAAAGAAAAGTGTCCAGGAAGACAATGTTATGTTGACAACACGGGAAACCTGTAAATAAAAAGGTGGAAATATGCAAACTGTTATTTAGCCATTCTGCCTACAACAAGGCAATATATTTGAAATTAAGACTGAGGGCAGATTGTGGAAGGCCATTCCAGAACAAAGCTCAACATTACTTATAGGACTACATATATGTCCAGCACCCAACAAGCTAAAATTCACAATTTTATTTTTATTTTTTTTTATTTTACATTTTAAAAATACTTTTATTGATTTCAGAGGAAGAAGTAGATAGAAACATCAATGATGAAAGAGAATCATTGATTGGCTGCCTCCTGCACGCCCACTACTGGGGATTTAGTGGGCAACCCAGGCATGTGCCCTGACTGGTATCGAACTGTGACCTCCTGGTTCATAGGCTGATGCTCAACCACTGAGCCACCTTGGCTGGACAAAAGTTCAGACAATTTTAAAGTTGTTTTCCTGTCTTCCTGTTTGCTTTAATATAAAATTACATGATAGAAGGGCCCATTTTAAGGGCATTAAATTTTTCTTGTGGAAAAACAAGAAAGTGTCAGTATATCAGTGTTTAAAATTAAGACTGCTGATTTGAAATTAAGACTGAGGGCAGATTGTGGAAGGCCATTCCAGAACAAAGCTCAACATTACTTATAGGACTACATATATGTCCAGCACCCAACAAGCTAAAATTCACAATTAAGAAATCAGCAGGCATTCAAAGAAGAGAGAAAATATAGCTTAAGATGAGAAGAAAAAAAAATCAATCAAACTGACCTAGAAATGACATGGAGGATAGAACTATTATAACTGTATTCCTTATGTTCAAGAAACCAGAAAAAAAGATTGAACATAATGGAGAGCATGGAATAGCTGCTCTGGTTCAAGGAATGTTAACCTGAAGATGAGCAAAAACATGTGGCTCAGTGAAGCAGTTTGAGAATTATTACTCGAGGCTATTGGAGCCAGTGAAGACTTTTCAGCAAAATTTGACATGAAAATCATGGTATTTTAGAAAGACAAGTGGGTAAGGGATTTAGAATGAATTGATGGGAGGACTAGAAAAAAGATTTCAGGCAGGAGGTAACTAATAAAACAACAGGAAAATGAGATTTTGGCTCAAAAGAATAGCAGTGGAAACAAGTAAGAGCATTTTTTCCCCCTTTTTAATTTACATTTTGTTACCAACAGCACCTAGTGTTATACTTTTAGTAACAAAATGTAACTTTAAAAGAAAAAAATCCTTATACTTCTATTGGGTGATTTAGAATAATGTATCAGAAGGCATTGTCTTTGGAATTTCATGAAGAGTGGGGCTTCTTTTTAGAAATAAGAAACAGAATATTTCATATTTTGTGTGAAAGTTAGTATTGGAATCGTGCTTAGTTTTAAGTATAAGTTGATTAATTGAGTGGGGTCAAACTTTGTGACAAGCCAAGTTATGAAGAAAGAGACTTGGATTTAAGTAGAAGAAATTACATGAGCAAAGACACCAAGAAGGGAACAACCCACTCAGAAATGGAACATGATGAGTCAATGCCTAAGAGCAGAGCTGCCCAACAGAAATAGAATGCAAGCCACGTGTGTAATTTTAAATTTTCTAGGAGCCACATTACAAAACGTAAAGAGAAACAGGTAAAATAAATTTATTAATTAAGTAAACAGATGACATTTAATTTAAACCAATATATCTAAAATATATGATCTAAAATTATTGAGAAATTTTATATATTTCTTTCATGCAAAGACACACACATTACTCTGGTGTGCATTTTGCCCTTATCACACAACTCAGTTTGGACTAGTGGAATTTCAAGTGCTCAGTAGCCACACGAGCATCAGGCAACCAAACCAGCCTTGCTTTCTTCTCCAATTTATTTTCCACTTCTGACCCATTTGAGCATCTATTTAGTGAAAGATACTTCCCCTACTTGAAGCACCAGGCACAGTTAGACACAGTAAAAAGAATAGAGGACCAAAGCAAGTATTTTTGTGGAAGTGGTCTCTAGCTGGTGCTTATAGAAATAAAGGAGGAAGTGGGTGGAGCCAGGCTGCGTGCAGGGTGATTATAATTCAAGGCCAACGTGTGATAAACGTGTGTAGTGGGAAGAGTGAGGATAGGAATATAGGCAATTTGGTTCCAGTTTCTACTCTAATTTTGCACCCTTGGGATCATTACTTAAATTCTCTAAGTATCACATTTCTAAAATAACAGGCACAAAATACCTGGACTATGTGAGATATTGTAAAATCAAAGCAATAATAGGAATGCTCTCAATTGTAGAGCATTTTATTTACAAAAAAGTTAAGTCTCACTTAGAGAGAATGTTAGGGAAGCAATTATCTCCATTTTATTGAAAAGAAGGTGTGATGTTGGGACATGTCCCAGGGCCTGATCTGCTCCAGTGTGATAGTCAGGCTGCTCTCCAGACCTAGTACCCTTGGCCGTCCCCACCTGTCCAGAAAAGTTAAATAATTACCCAAAATAACAAGCTTTGTACTTAGACCCTTTGTTTCCCAGTCCCCACCCCCTTCTTCCCATTCTTCCACTCTGTCCCCAAGGGTGTGAACTTGAGACAGGGCCAAGGAAACAAAGGGACTGCATCACAGAGAAGGAATTCAGGATGCCATAGAGGCAAGAAGATGAAAGCTGAAGAATAACTGAGATGCCATAGGGAGTTCCTCTCTCACCTTAGAATGAGCAATTTCATTGGAGCAGTGGAAAAGAAGGGAACCTTATTTAGGAGATCAATTTGTTTTGGTTGAATTGTTCTTCCTACTAGGTGTACCGGTTAATAAGGTGGATTATTATAGTAGTCTCAAATTACATATTCTGTGATTGTACTTTATTTCAATTCAGATATAGTGAAACAATAAAATATCTTGGAGAGCTTTTCTTATTTTCCTTCTCATAAGTTCTGAGCAGGAGAATAGGTCAAATGGGTGAGACCAAGTTTGACCTGGAGAGCACACTGCCCCAGAGAAGGTCCAACAACAAGCAGGAAGGAGTTCAGGCAGATGGAACTGCTCAAACTTCAATGCATTCAGCACACGGAAAGGGTAAATGAGAACAGTACTGAATTTACGTTGAGGACCTGATCTCACATCATTGTTGATTATTTGTTAGCTAAGCCTCCTGAGATTCTCCAAATATGCTCACCTGATGATCAGGGAAGAAAATGTATAAAAGATGAGAGGGTGGTTGGTTAAAGGTAAGTTCCTACACAGGTATTGATTATGATGACCATCCAAGTGGCAGATGCCCTGAAATCCTCACAGCACAGGGCGGGGAGTAAGACTATGGGAGAGTTAGGTTGTATTTCTTGGAAGACCTGGAAACTAGGCAAGATCATAATCATGGAGGAATTGGGGTTCTGTAGAGAAAACCAGAACAAATGTGGCACATTAAGATTTCACTTATTAGGACTTGGTAGTAGGGTAGGATTTAATTAAAGGGCAAAAGCTTAGGTAGTGGAATTTGGACATCTGATTAGAGTTGGATCATCAGCAAGTTCTACAAGGTAAAACCACCATCCTGCTTTCCCCAGCAGGGTTTTTTAAAAAGACGCCTGATCAAAGGTAGGAATGACTACGATTGTTGGGTGGGAATGAATGAATGTACATCTGCCTGAAGTTTTGCCTGCTTGCTGTCGGACCTTCCATAGGGCAGTGTGCTCTCCATGTCAAACCTAGACCATGCACTCCTAGATTTGGTGGAAAAGAGAGATACTAGGTAGAGATCCAAGTACATTTTTACTATAAGCATAAAAAAAAAACTTACTCTGAAAAGAATAGGCTCATATATTTGAAGAGCTTTTTGAAAGATTCCTGCTTTCTATTCATGGGTCACTACCAGAGCATTTCTTGTCATTAATCCAAGGAGTCCTGTGAAATATATGATTGTTCTCCAGCCGTTGTACAATTGCTTGCAATGCCAGTAACGGAATACTAATGAGATGCCTGGGTCCTTTAAGATAGCGGAGTGATAGTGATCATCAAAGTGCACATCAGAAAATCCAACTGCACATAATAAAACATGTCAGCCAAATTAATTCACTTAACTTGCAAAAAGGAGATCAGACTAGTCTATTTGAGAATACATTATCTTCCAGGAGGTTTATCCTTAAAGGGGTGCCTGATACAAGCTCTATCAAACCAATGACATCCAAAGCTAAAATCAGTTGGCTTTCCAGATGTGCAAAAAAAATGAAGAATGCAATTACTATTGAACAGGAAACTGGCTTAATTTCCTTTCTTATTTTTATCAAAAAGTCATGTGGTAAGAAATATTATAACTTGTCCTCTTTACAAACTGTTCCTAAAGTTTAAAGCAATGGATAGAAGAAACCACTGACTGAGGTGAGAGGGAAACTTCACACTTTATTTTTGAGGTGACTTTTGACAATGTGCTTCTAGCATTTGAGTAACTTAGGCATTCCTAAGTTATGAACAGTTAACATAATATGGCTCCTCACCACATCCTACATCAGCTGGGGTCTCTTTTCTCAAAATAGGTGAGGAAGAAGACAACACAGCATTGCTACTGTAAAATAGCACATTTCAAAGCATGGTGCCCAGTGAGTGCTTGACATTAGCATTTTGTGGGAATAAGTAGAAATGCAAATCATAGACCTACCGAAGACCTAGTGGATCAGAAATTGAGGATAGGCCCCAGCAAGCTGTTTAACAAGCCTTTCCAGGTGATTTTTTATGTACACTCAAATTTGAGAACCACCAAAGGTTCTAACAATGTGAGAGCCTAGTAAAAAGGGGCTAATTTTCTTGGTAACTAAGGTAAGTGTATTGAGAACAAATAATAACAATTCAGGCTTATTATAACACTAGAAGCCTGTTGCACGAAGGTTCGCGCAATAGGCCTTCCTTCCCCTGGCTGCCTACACCGGTTTTCCTCCGGCACCCAGGGCCCAGGCCTTTGGTCCGGCTGCAGCAGAGAAACCAAGCCTCTTCAGTCTTCAGTCTTCATTCTTCACTCCAGCTGGAGCCTTCAGGCCAGAGCCTTCAGTCCTCACTCATGCCTGCATATGCAAATTAACCACCATCTTTGTTGGGTTAACTTGCATAGTCACTCTGATTGGCTGGTGGGCATAGCGGAGTGACACCAATTTGAATGTTTCTCTTTTATCAGTGTAGAGGCCCAGTGCACAAAATTCGTGGATGTCTAGGGTCTCTAGTGGCTGCCAGCTGCCGGCTGGGACCTCCCTTCCCTCAGTTGGCCAGCCAGCCCCACCCCCTGGTCGAACTCCTAGTCAAAGGGACAATTTGCATATTAGGCTTTTATTATATAGGATAGTCTTATAATTAATAAGACAGATAGGCAGAAAGCACCTAAATCTAACATAAGTATCCACTAGCCAAGACCTTCCCTCTCCCAAATAGTTGGTAAGAGTGTTTTGTTTATTTTTTAATCCTCACCTGAGGATATTTTTTCCATTGATTGCTCCAGAGTAGATGAGGGAAGAGGGGAGAGAGAAAAAACATTGATGTGAGAGAGACACATAGATCGATTACCTCCTATACATGCACCCCTACTAGGGCTGGGGAACCTGAAACTGAGGTAACATGCCCTCGGTCCTCAGGTCAACGCTCTAACCAGTGAGTGAATAGAGCTGGCCAAGTGGTAAGGGTTTTTTTATATGTACAATGACATTCCCTTTGTTGTTCCTGTTGCCTCAACAAATAAATTAGAAGACACTTGCTTGTCTAAGACAGGGGGAGGAGGAAAAGGGTTGGTAACAGCTGTGTCTCTCCCCTTCTATTAGAAAAACAAGCTTTACAAGAAACAGCACTCATCATATTTCTATGGTTCACTGGTCAGAACCATGGCTCAGGACAACCCCTTGCACCAAGAGAAGCAAGTATAGAATTTTGTTTTCCCACACTATAGTTTGAGGCAGCACTCATACAGGCAAGGAGGGGTTGACATGGGTGATGGGTCAGTCTATAGTAATAAATAGGAGATGTCAGTTTAGGTAGCCATAACTCAAGCATTTACAAGGGTCTTTCTGCTGCAGTAACAAAAGGGCAAGTGAAGTGTGTCAAGGTGGGATCCTGAGTCCCATGTCCCCAAGTTCCCAATGAAGTTCTTCCTCCATACCCGAAGAAGGGACCTTAGTAGAATGTACTCTTGGGGCACCTCAGCGGTCATCAGTTGCCCCCCCCTGAGAGGGGGACTTATCTGCCTGCTGAAACCTGGGGAGCCTGACACCATGACAATGTCATCCTGGAGGCAGGTTACTTTGAGAAGCACACATGCAGGCCCACCTCTCTCTCTCGGACCTGTTGCCCTCGAGTGAAGCATATACTTTCCCCTCCTCAGCTCCTTCTCCCTTGTGGTGAACAGTGCACAGCCCTCCTCAGTGGGGAACTTGCTATTTTCTCCCCGATGACTAACTGAGAGAATTTAAATTGGAATAGGAGGAAGGCAGGCTTCCCAATTTAATCAAGCTCTTCCATTAAGCTAAATCCGTACTTTGATTCCGGCTGGCTGTTTTTATTTGTTCTTAATTGAACATAGCCCAGAGAAAAAAGAGGGTGTATGGCAACTCCTCCAAACCTTTAACGAAGAGTAAAACCACAGGGAATCCTTTGTCTGCAACCTGCAACCTATAACCTATGAGGAATAAATGAACAATATCTAATAAAATAAAAATGTGAGAGAAATCAGACATAATTCCTGGAGTAGGAAGGTGTATGAGTGGGATAGTCAGGGCTCCATCAGGAAATCAGAACCGAGTATCAGGGAATAAGGGACTTGTTGTAGGAATGAGTGAAACAGTGTGAGGTGGTCCTCCCCAAAGGAGAAACTAGAGGTTCAGAGACAAGCTGCTGGCCAATCTGCTGAAGCACTGAAGCAAGCTGGGAGCTTGAGAGAGAACATGGACAGCTGCCAGAGGGTGGTTCTGTAGAAAGCTCCTGCCTCCAGGCAAGCTGGGGTGCTGGCAAGTGGGAAGAGCTGCACCCCGAGCAGGAGAGTGGAGATAACCTGGAACCCCCCTGATCTCTGCATCATTCTCTCACCACACCAACCATGGAGCTAATCAGAAAGTAATGACAGCTGCTTTGTCTCTGCTTTCAAGTCTTACGCAGTTTCTCTTTTGACTAACTGTAATCCTAAACCTTAAAAAGGGGTCCTGGCAAATATAGTTTCAGCCATACTCAACTTCCAAATAAAGACAATAGCAAAATCATGCTTCCATCTAAAATGATTCATCTATCCCTGTACAACCAAACATGCTCACCCTCGTTCCAGAGGATGCACAGTTCCATGTCACCTCAGTCACAGATGATGTCCATTCCTCTTTGGCTGAATTATACTACACTGCTGATATCCTATAACCTAAATATTAGGATATAAGATTAACTAGTGTTAACACATCCTATGTTCGATAACAAAGGAATGGAAGATGGGAGAAAAACAAAGAAAAAGAACTGGAATTGAATGAATACATAGATTCAACTCAAATTTGAGATGAAATACAAATTTGAATTGTAATGAAATACTCATTACTGTTATGAGTATTACTATTATTACTTTTGTAACTGGGTATGTGGTTATTGCTAGTATTTCGATTTCCTTTTAGCACTATCCATTCCATATTCCTTTGCCCTTAATAAACACTTCAGTGGTCAGTTTGCTGCCTGCTGGGGTGTTATAAACTGTCATTACTTAAAGGCCTGGGTCATTAGCAGTTATTTTCTAGTAACACTTATCACAGGCATCACAGGCATACTATGAGGCAACCCCAAGGTTCTGCTATATTCTAGACATTCTCCTGCCCCCTTCCATGTATACTGTACAGGTTCATTCGTCTGTCAGTACAGTAACTCCTCCTTATGGTCCACTGGCATTCAAAACTCAGATTAGCCACGTGCCAGCCTCAATTTCCAGCTTACTAGAACATTTGTTGTAGCCTTTGGTGAAAGAATTTTACTCTGGGAACCAAAAACTCAAATCTAGCAGAGCCTAAGTTTGCAGAAACAGGAAGCTGAAATTGTGCTGGATCAATCCAATAAAGGAACCCATCATGTATATCCCTTGCAGAGAAAATATTTAATATAAAAATTTAAATTCTTTTAAACTAAAAATAGAAACTTATTTAATCTCAGAGTATTTCTAAAAAACCCTACATTACTCAGACTGAATGCTAACATCATATCCTTCAAGACTGGTAAGGAAATAAAAAGTCAATTCAATGCAACATTTTATTGGAAATCTTAGAAATAAAGACACAAGGTACAATAAAGTGAAAAATGAATGATAAGTATAAGGATTGGAAAGAAAGAAAACTCTTTTTAGTGAATATATATAAAAATTCAAAAGAATAGATGAATAAATTATGAGTTTAGCAAGTTGGATGAATGCAAAGTTAATATACAAAAATCAATTACATTTTAATAGGTATAAATTTAGAAAATATAATTTAAAAAATTTGATTGAGTGAAAGAAGAAAGATACAAATGAATACATATTTGGTGACTCTACTTATATAAAGTTTAAAACTAGGTAAAAGTAAACTGTAGTCATTGACATTACAGTACTTTTGATGAAGAGGGAAGAATAGAAATTATGAGATGGAGCATGATGTGAACTTGCAATTTTGTTATGAGTTTCCTAGTGTTTTGCTTTGTTATATATATCATGGAATAACCTCACTTTGTGCATTTTCTATATGTGTATCTTCACAATTAAAAATTTTAAAAAATCAAGTGATAAATTATATACTAATAAATAGAAAAATGATAAAAATAATAAATGCATCCAACAGCTGATTCTGTGAAATACATCCTATATAATAAAAAGCTAATATGCAAATCAACCGAATGGCAGAATGACCTGTCGCTATGATGCACACTGACCACCAGGGGGCAGATACTCAATGCAGGAGCTGCCCTCTGGTGGTCAGTATGTTCCCAAAGTGGAGGCACCGCTCAGCCAGAAGCCCTGAGCCAGGCTTACAGCTGGTGAGTGCAATGGCGGTGGCGGGAACCTCTCCCACTTCTGTGGCAGTGCTAAGAATGTCCAACTGTCAGTCAGACACCCCTTGAGGGCTCACGGACTGCGAGAGGGCACAGGCTGGGCTGAGGGACACCCCCCCTCTGAAGTGCACGAATTTTGTGCACCAGGCCTCTAGTTAATAAACTTCTGGTTGATCTAAAACAGAAGAAAAAGCAAAAAGATCAAGTACACAATATCAGAAAAGATAATTACAGATGTGGAGAAAATTAAAAGCATACCAGGATATTTCTTTGTTTAAATACATGCAAAACAACTTAAGACCTAGAATTAAAACACATGTTTTTATTTTTTAAAGATAAATTATTTAAAAAACTCAGAATAGAAAGAAATAAATCTGAACAAATTAACATAGAAATAATACAAAAATAACTTTCTCTCCAAAATAATACACTTACCTTCCAAAAAAGTACACCATACCTAGATGGTCAATTTTATTTTTCTAAAAATATATTTTTATTGATTTCAGAGAGGAAGGGAGAGGAAGATAGAAACATCAGTGATGAGAAAGAATCATTGATTGGCTGCCTCCTGCACTCCCCACACTGGGGATCGAGCCCGCAACCCAAGTATGTTCCCTGATTGGGAATCAAATAGTGACCTCCTGGTTCATAGGTCAATGCTCAACCACTGAGGTATGCTGGCTGGGCTTATTATCCTTTGAGAAACATAAAATTCCTATTCCTTTTTAAAATTATATATGAACATAAGAAAGTAAGTAAAACATCCTTACTTCTTTTATTAAACTAGGATAGCAAAACTTGACAAAGAATGCACATATGAGCACACACAAACTAAAACCTCTCACTTATGTTTCACTGCAAAAATTTAAATAAAATGTTACCAGACAGAATCCATTAACACATTTAAATTTCCCATGACTAAGTCCTATTTTTTTGAAAAACTTAAGGATCATTAAAATTAAGGAATGCATTAATATATTCTATCAAACATTAACTGAACTTTAAAAAATATATATTTTTATTGATTTCAGAGAAGAAGGGAGAGATAGAAACAACAATGATAAAAGAGAATCACTGATCAGCTGCCTCCTGCACACCTCCTGCTGGGGATTGAGCCTGCATCTCTGGCATGTGCCCTAACGAGGAATTGAACCGTGACCTCCTGGTTAATAGGTTGATGCTCAACCACTAAGCCACGCGGGCTGAGCTAACCAAACTTTTTCAGCTCCTTTTCAGGGTACCTGGTATGATTTCTTTCCTCTCTTCTTATAGTTCCATATGGCCATGTGATTTGCACTGGTCAATAAAGTGAGAGCCAGAGAACTGTGCCACTTGCAGGTAGAAGGTTTAAAAGTCAGTGGCTGACTTGTAGTGCTCCATTTCCCTCCACTATAGCAACTTCCATTGCTCCAGATGGCTGCTCTGTGAGTCTGAGCCTGTGAGAAAAACAGAGCCTCTATGACAGGAAGCATGGGCAAGAAGTAAACCATGTTGTTTTAAGTAAAGAATTTGAGGTTATTGATTACTCCAGCATAAATTAGCATATACTGACTGATATCTCTATATATAAAAGGCTAAGTGATCAACTGTATGTCCATCCAACCATCTGACTGACCGGCTGGTACATACAACGCGCACTGGCAATTTAAAAATAAACAATGACTCACTCGTGCATGCGCAATTCATATACAGCTCTCGCTGGCACCAATTGCATGCATGTGTT
>NW_006287821.1:500064-501722 GCF_000327345.1 Myotis davidii
TAGTATATTAATAAATAAGAAAAATGATGTTATCTTTCATAGATGCCAAAGATAAAAAAATTCACATACATTTTATACAATAAATTCATTTTAATCTTGATAAAAATTCTGAATTAAAAATATTTAACACATCAAAACATATATATCCTAATTCAAAGTTAGTATAATGCTTAACAGGAAAATATAAGCAGTATTTCCATTAGATCCAAGAATGAACAAAGAAGTCCTTTATTAACATTTTTTTTATATATTTTATTGATGTTTTAGAGAGAGGAAAGGAGATAGAGAGTTAGAAACATCGATGAGAGAGAAACATCCATCAGCTGCCTCCTGCACATCTCCTACTGGGGATGTGCCCGCAACCAAGGTACATGCCCTTGACCAGAATCAAACTCGGGACCTTTCAGTCCGCAGGCTGACACTCTATCCACTGAGCCAAACCGGTTTCGGCAACATATTTTTAAAAAATTGACCTGAATCAGAGAAATAACTATATTACTTAAAACTAGAAAGTGAAGATGTAAATTTTTTCTTGTTTACAGATTACATAAATGGTTTATTACTATTTCTAGTAGTTTTTAGGTGCTTATCTTGGATTCTTCTAGGTAAATTCAGTACACTGTGGGTACAAAATATAAAACTGCTTATAGAAATCAACAGCTTCCATTTAATCAGAAAATATAATGGGTAAAAAAACAAAACTGTTAACCCACAGAAAGGCACATCATGATTTCGAAAAAAGGATTTAACATTACAGAGATATCAATTATTTCTAAAGTAATCTATAAATCTAACATTATACAAGCAAAAATGACAACCTTTTTTTTTAAAAAAATAGACAAGATTATCTATAAAAACTATGGAAAAAATAAACAAGTATATTTAGGAAAATTCTCAAAAAAATGAGATTAGTTCTATAAAATATCAAAACATCAACCTACAATAAAATTAAGAAAAATAAATTAAATCCAAAACTTTTTGCAAAGAAAAATACTCCACAAAGTCAAAAGTCAGTCAACTAAGTGGGAAAAAATGTATGCAACTTTTATTACAGGTAACTAGAGTATTTCCTGCTAAAAACTGCCTGGAATGCAATAACATGAACAACTCAAGAAAAAATTGGAAAGGGATTAAACAGTTCACAGAAAAGGAAACAAAAAAATTTAATTTCTACAGGTATGGTACCCATGAAAAGTTTAACACCATAATGGTTGTTTGATTATAATAAAACTAGAGGCCCAGTGCACAACATTCATGCATGGGTGGAAGGTCCCTCAGCCTGGCCTGCACCCCCTCCAATCTGGGACCCCTTGGGGGATGTCTGACTGCCAGGACTGTAGGGATTGGGCCTAAACCAGCAGTCAGACATCCCTCTCACAATTCTGGACTGCTGGCTCCTAATCACTCACCTGCCTGCTGGCCTGATCCTTCTAACTGCTCTCCCCTGCCAGCCTGATCTCCCTAACTGCTCTCACCGCTGGCCTGATCCCCCCTGACTGTCTCTGCCGCAGCCCTGCCACCATGGCTTTGTCCAGGTCGTCCAGAAAATGTCCGGTCTAATTAGCATATTACTTTTTCATTAGTATAGACTAGAAGCCCAGTGCACAAAAATTTGTGCACTCGAAGCGGGGGGAGGTCCCTCAGCCCGGCCTGTGCCC
>NW_006287821.1:502079-512045 GCF_000327345.1 Myotis davidii
TTCCTCGCCAGTCTGGGTGAGGGGCTGATGGCTGTTTGTAGGCTGGCCACAGCTCCTTCAGGGTGGTGGTCCCTCCTGGGGTGCCTGTCCAGCCTGGGTGAGGGGCTGATGGCTGTTTGTAGGCTGGCCATGGCCCCAGCCACCTAAGCCCCCAGTTGAGGTTGGCTGGAAGTAGGTATCTGGGGTTTATTTACCTTCTATAATTGAAACTTTGTTGCCTTCATTGGAGGCCAGAGCCAGCCAGGGCAGGTGGGAAGCTTGGCTTCTTCCATCACCGGGGCAACCAAGCCTCTATGTGGATGCTGCCCGCTGGCCGCCGGCCGCCATCTTGGTTGGGTTAATTTGCCTATAGTCACTCTGATTGGCTGGTGGGCATGACTTGGGGCGTTGCGGAGGTGCGGTCAATTTCATGTTTCTCTTTTATTAGATTAGATGATGAGGATATGCGGAAACAAACATTGCTGGTGGGATATTTTAAAATGCATGTATTTGGACCAAGTAATTCTACTCCAATGACATCTGCATAAGGACAACTGCAGTCTTCATTATAGCAAAAGATGAAAATGTCATTAATGAGTTGAATAAACAATGGTGTATCTATCAGTGAAATAGGAAATAGCCCAAAGTGTTCCAGAAGTTCTATGTGTACTACTATCCTGGAATATTTTCCTAGATATTGTCTGGTGGGAGAGGAAAGATTTAGAACAATATGTATAGAATGATTTTACTTATGTAGCAACATACCAAGAACACACATGCACATACATCTGTATGTAATGCACATCTCTTTAAGGCTACATAAACCAGTAACACATTGATGATTCTGTGGAGGGAAACTAGATGGCTAAGAGAGAGAGGTAAAAGGGAATAATTATCACCATGTACTATTTTTTATACTTAAAAATTTAATACTTTTTTTTTTTTACCATAGTTTTAGATTTAGAAAATAAGTAAATAGAGTTCCATATATCCACCCTACCCCCTGGCACCTCTATCATTCACACCTTCATTTGTGTGGTATATTTATTACAATTAATGTACCAATGCTGATATAGTAACCAGAGTTCACAATTTACATCAAGGTTCATTCTTTTGAGTTCCATGGATTTTTGACAAATGAATGTCATGTACCCAACCATTGTAATATCATAAAAGTGTTTCATGGCCCTAAAAGTCACCTAGGCTCCACTGATTTATCTGTCCTCCTTGCTATTCCCTCCCCACCAAAGGCAACCAGTTACTTCTGTTTTGACATTTCAAGAATGTCATATCAATAAAATCATTCAGTATGCAAGTTTTCCAGACTCGCTTCTTTCTGTTAGCAACATGCATTTAAGTTTCTTCCATTTCTTTTCATGGCTTGATAGCTCATTTACTTTCATTGCTAAACAATATCCCATTGTGTGGATGTGACAGTTTACATCACACATGGTTGTGATTTACAATTTTTACACATTGTTGGATTCAATTTGCTAATTTTTATTGAAGAATTTGGTAGCTAGGTTCATGAGATAATGGTCTCCAGAGTTTTTTCCTGTGTTATGGAGAATTCCCTGGGCTTATTTCAAAAGGGCGTCTCTCTCTCTCTATCCCAGGCCAAACACGAGAGGTTTTTCTGATCTTCAGTCAGAACCAGATAGGAAATCCAGAACAACTCAGGAAAGTGTGAAAATATGAGGACCTCCAGGAGTCTAAATTCTCCAACTAATTCACACAATAAAAGAGCCTCTAGCAATTCATCAAAGTTACCATTTATTGAAGTGTTCCCAGAATGCTTGTGCTTGAGGTAAGTCAATCTATATTCTCTGAATCATCTGTCTCTACAGTTTTCAAGGCGGTGGTTAGTCCTGTGAATTCAATTCTCTGATGGAGCTAAGAGACGTCACTGAATTTTTGGTTTTGTTAGCCTTTCTTTTTTTTTCTTTTTTTTGTGAGGGTGGGAGAAACAACTCTTCGCTCATGTTGGAGTGAAAAGTGGGAGTCCATGCTTTTCTTAAATTTTGGATTTTTCATCAGTTTATATATAATCTATACCTTACCCTCATTCCTTTCCCCAAATAAAGAATCTCACTCATAATATTACCTTGTTAAAATTAAGGTAATATGATTGCCCACAGAATGGAACAGATCCAAGAGATGTAAATACATTTAATTAATATGTAATTGTCACTGAATTAACCTGTACAAAGAAACAAAGCCCCGGGAAATATTAGCCAAATAACCAGAAGTCCAGTTCCCACCCAAACACCACAGTAAATGAGACATTTTACTACTTGGATCAATCCACATCAATACCGAGTCTCTTATTCAGATTAGTAGCTCAAAGGTAGCAGCAATTTGAGTCATGGCTTCAATTAGTCTAATCTCAAGGGTATGTGCATGAAATGCAACTCAGGTTCAGGGTGACCTTGCTTATTCTCTTAAAGGGTTTCTTACAAATTTGTGGCTTAAGCAGCTATGTATTCTTTAAAGCTTGTTTGCTGTTAGTGTCCATATATCTGTCCAAAGTGTTAGAAATATAATAGGATATATTCATTCTTTGAGCTCCAGGATTTTGAAAAATGAATGTCATGTACCTACCATTACAATATCATACAAAGTAGTTTCACTGCCCTAAAAATCACCTAGGCTCCACCAATTTATCTGTCCTCCTTGCTATTCCCTCTTTAGTCTTAGACATATATTTTTGCTTTAAAATTTAGCAAACTTTTCTCAACTGTGATTTTTTCATAATCTCTTCTAGAAAATTAAAAGAAGTAACACTTTATAATAAATTTTGTAGGCACATTCATCATTTGGAAAAGGCTATGCCATCCAAGAACAGGCAGATTTAAAGTATGAAAGATGCTTCTTTGAAAGAGAAAAAAATGTTTACTTAACACTCTTAGAACAGCTACTTAGCAGAAATAAATTAAGTAAAAGTGCAACCTAGACTAGCTGGTCAAAAAAGCTATTACCCTAGGTATCTAGACAGGAACAGGTTGAAGATTAGAACTGAAGATAACTTCTAGTACTAACCTCACCACCTCACACTACTCTTGAAAATGCAGAATCTTTACTGTCAATTTACTTTCCACAACTGGCCGCAGGGACAAAGGAATAAAGGTTTCTATTCCGTTCCTCTTGTAAAAGAGAAATTGAGAAACTGCTAAAAACAAGAGCTTTATTTGTATTTTAAAAATATATAACAATATGTATTATCTTCATTTTGCAGACAATTGAATTAGAGCCAGAAATTACTAAAGCTAGACATGGTTAAGAAACTTGTTTTAAAACATGGTTTTAAAAACTTAAAGTAACTTTTATTTTAAAAATTTAGAATGCAAGTAAACAACAAAATCAAACATAATTTCATTGTTCAGAGGCATGGACAAAATTGGGGTTTTACAGAAAGTAACCTCAGAGGGCAATCTAATCATAAGTTCCTAACATGGTAGGTAGTCATGCCCCAGGCATAAAACTGTAGTAAAAGTGTATCTTTGCCTTAAGCAAGCCCTGTCTATTCTTTTTGTGCATCTAGGTTAATACACTTTTGGAATGCCTCTTTTTCAGACCTGTCAGAAGAATAACAATCCTCAAGAGAGCACATAACCTCACCTATCCTATAATCCAATCTTTGCCTTGCTTTTTCCCACCTTCCTGTAATCTTCCTTATATTTCTTCCTTAATTTCACATGCATGAAAAAAACTGTAACACTGCCATTCTCTGGAGCATTTGAGATCTAGCTTCCCAGCAATAATCAGTTTGGCTGAAATAAATTCATATAAAAATTCTCTATAGGTTTGGATGTTTCTTTTGTTAAAACACTGTTTACCATTTATTGTGTGTACATACATATTTTTACATACCTATTTTTGAAAAAGCAGATATATGAATCATTGCTTACAAATAGTTTGGTTTCCTGCCTTTTCCACTTAACACACCAGGAATTTTCTTATGTACTTAGATAGTTCAATATCTTTTCAAAATGACTGTACTTTACCCTGATTAACCAATCTTCTCTTAACGTATATATAAATTGTTTCTAAATTTGTGCCACAGTAAAGTGTTGTAATGAGTATTACTGTTCCTATTTCTTACTATATATCTGTATTTTTTTTCTTTTAATCCTCACCTGAGAATACTTCTTCCACTGATTTTTTTTTTTTAGAGAGTGAAAGGGAGGAAGGAGGGGAGGAGAGAAACAATGATTCGAGAAAGACACATTGACTGGATGTCTCCTGCACATGCCCTGACCAGGCCAGACCTATAACAGAGGTAAATGCCCTTGATCAGGAATCAAACCTGCCACCCTTAGGTCCACAGGCTGATGCTCGAATCACTGAAGTAACTAGCCAGGGTTATCTGTATTTTCTTAAGATAAATCCCTAGAAGTGAAATTGCCTATAAAACATGTATTTTTTAAAATCACATACCAGTCTGTGTGAAATCATGTGGCCTCTTTTCCTGAAAATGTAATATAAAGTTTAAATATCTTTTTGAAACATAAGGGGGGCCTTGCTCTTTAAGGATCCTTTCAGTTTTAACATGCTCTAATTGTGGGTTTAATATGGATCAATTGGTAGTAATCGAAACCAGTCTTTATTTGTGGATAAATAAAAACACTGCCTAATTGAACATGAACAGTATTGTCTTTTCCTAGTAATCATAAGCCTTTTTATCTGAAGTTAAAAAAAAAACAAGGCTACTCTAATACATTGTAGCTTTTGGCTCTTTGAGATAAGTGAAATGAAATACAACTATTGGAATAACAGTGCCTATAATGTAGTGGAAAGACAGAATCATGTTCACTATTATATCGCTGCCAAATGCTCAGCTACTTAGTGGAAAATTAGTTTTTAATAACATGATGAAACTGTAATCCAACCAACTTTACTGACTTTGAAAATGTCACTCCCCCTGCAGCACTGGCTGGACCTTACATAAAAAGCCCTTTGCTGTGTATCCTAGGATTATCTACCTTTTTTTGAGATACAAAGAGCATATAAACACTGGGTCCTTAGGGTATTAGATAACTAAACAAGTACATTTAGTTGGGAATTA
Source organism: Myotis davidii (assembly GCF_000327345.1). Lineage (NCBI taxonomy): Eukaryota > Metazoa > Chordata > Mammalia > Chiroptera > Vespertilionidae > Myotis > Myotis davidii. The sequence continues at coordinate 507,124 of NW_006287821.1, forward strand.
AGATACTTCTCACATTAATGACCACTATGAAGGGCTAGACTGTAGGTCAATGTGCAAAAAAAACAAACAAAAAACTGGGTTCAGTAGAAGTATGGCATCTCATTTATGTGATAAGTTTTCTCTAGTGTATTTTTGAAATGTTAGATGAACACAAGCATTTATAAGAAAAACAGGCTGAACAAACGACAAGTGCTGGAGAGGATGTGTAGAAAAAGGAACACTTGTGCACTGCTGGTGGGAATGCAGACTGGTGCAGCCACTATGGAAGACAGTATGGAGTTTCCTCAAAAAGCTACAAATGGAACTCCCATTTGACCCTGTGATCCCACTCCTAGGAATATATCCCAAGAAACCAGAAACACCAATCAGAAAGAGGAGGTATTAAGATACTTCTCACATTAATGACCACTATGAAGGGCTAGACTGTAAGGGGAGGCTAGGGGACTGTCTAGGGCGGGGAAAAAAATGGACACATATATAATACCCTTTGTAATAAAAAATAAAATTAAAAAAAAATAAGCAATGCTATAATAAAAAAAAGAAAAAAGAAAAACAGGCTGAACAAAGTAATATTGTGAAAGGGTTCCAGGTGATTTGCAGATTCAAAAGAACCCATGATTTATAAAAAATATTTATGTTTCCTTTCAATCTATGGATTACAGAGGCAGACAATTTCAAATACTCATCAGGCTCATTACTCACATTATAAAAATTAAATAACTTCCCTTTTAAAGGTAAAGGCTATATTTTTTATTTATTCATTTTGTTTAAAATATTTTAAAAAATATCTTGAATGTAAGCTCAGTGAATGCTAAAAATATACAATTAGTTTCTTAGTTAAAAAGACATCATTATGGGCAATAGGCATTTAATATTTATTGGTGATCATTGAGAGAACCAAGGCAAGCGATCAAAACAAATAGAATTTATGATCTAAATGAACAATTCTCCATTTAGAAAGTTTGGAAAGGAAAACAATATCTAAAGAGACCTGTGATATGAAGAAATATTCAATATGCTTAACATACCTATTACTTATTTTCTTAAGCTACAGAAAGCAAATCTCAAAATTTTGGCTTAGGAATGTGTACATATAAAATGTGCATACTCTATTATAATCATAAAACTGTAAGTACTATATTTTAATTTTATCAATGACATACTAAATGATGCAATTTAGATGGCTATTCAAAGAATATCATAATATTACTAAAATATTCAATTTTCTCCCATTAAAAAGTAAAACAAAATAATTATTTGGTAACTTTAGAGTAATAATGATTCAAGCAAGAATTATCAACGGATGCTAAAATTAGTAGGTGAAAGTTGAAACAAACAAGTTATTTGCAATATCTCCCAAGTTACTTATTATTTCCAAGGGGAAAAATAGTAATATTACACTGAAGATACTACTTTGCGTGTATTATTGCAGGTAAACAGATAACTACATTATGATGTTGCAAACCAACGTGTTTCCATATACTTGTTTAAAGCAAAAATTATAACGTTTGGGGGTTAGTAATGTATACAGATATATGAGTCAATTATAGGATAAAAGATGAAGAGAGGATAAATGGATTGACATAATTGCAAGGTATCTACATTTTATATTAAGTAGTACAATATTAACACCAAGTGGACTATGAAAGTTAATGATAGTTGTCAAAACAGATGTAAAAGCAAGACCTAACTTGTCTACAAATTAATGGAACTTATAAAGACACAGGTTAGCCCTAGCTGATTGCCTTGACCCTTTAATACAGTTCCTCATGTTGTGGTGATCCCCAACCATAAAATTATTTTCATTGCTACTTCATAAGTGTAATTTTGCTACTGTTATGAATCGTAATGTAAATATCTGATATGCAGGATGTATTTTCAGGGGTCGCGACCCACAGATTGAGAACCGCTGGGATAGAGCATCAGCCTGAGGACTGAAGGGTCCCGGGTTAGATTCCATTCCAGAGCACAAGGTTTGCGCCTCAATCCCCAGTAGGGGGCATGAAGGAGGCAGCCAATCAATGATTCTCTCACATCACTGATGTTTCTCTCTCTCTCCATCTCCCTAAAAATCAATTTAAAAAATTAAAGACAAAAAAGACAAAAAAGGTTTAAAGTAAATTGCTAGAAAAAGATATCCCAGGCAAAGAGAAAATATTAAAAGGCCAGAGTGGCTATATTAATATCAAATAAAATAGACCTCAAGCCAAAGATACCAAAGATAAATAGACAAACTTGTTAATGATAAGAGTCAATTAATCAGTGAGATATAACATCCAAAAGCAAAGCTCCAACTATTTTTGTAAAAAAAAAAGTTTTTTTTAGAAGGCTATGATACTGGACAGCCATGTCCATTTACTTATTTTAAAATATATTTTCACTGATTTTAGAGACAGGAAGGTTGAGGGAGAGGGAGGAGAGAGAGAAAGAGAGACATCGATAGGCTGCCTTGGATCAAGCCTGCAACCTGGGCATGTGCCCTGAGAACTGAACCTTTGACTTTTTGGTGCACAAGACGACACTCAACCAATTGAGCCACACAAGCCAAGGCAGCCATGCCCATTTTTGTAGGTAGTGTCTATAACTGCTTCATGCTACAAGTGGGAGTGCTGAGCAGTTGGTGCGATAGTGTGTTTCACAAAGCCTAAAATATTTACTACCTGGCCCTATACAGAAAATGTTTTCAGATTCCTAAAAAGGAATTAAGTTACAAACCTGACAAGTCTATATTTTACATTTTTTCAAGCAGCAAATATAAATCGTAAAAGGAACCGTGTCAATGTACACTTGAATAAAGATTCTTCACAGCAAAATTTCAGAGCTTTGAACAATTCTAATAATGATGCATTTACTTAGTTTTGTTTTCTCCATTAGGAAATGGGTAGAAATACACACACACACACACACACACACAGAGAGAGATAAATCATTTGCCAACCTCTGTGATAGTGGCTCAAACTTGCTTAAAATAAAAAAAAAAATTAAAGAAAAAAATACATGCATACACTTTGGGTGTTTTGCGTTTTAAATCTGGGAAATACAAAACCAAAAGACAAAAACAAGTAGCCAACTTACTAAAGTTAAGAAAAACAATAGGAACAATGTAAAAGATGCAACAAGAGACAGAAAGACTAGGAAAAACAGGAAAAGTGAACAAGGATGATGATAAGTACTCACCTTTAAAACTGAAGTACACTTTTCCTCTTCCGACAGACGAGATTAGGAATAACAGCTTAAAATTGTTGTATTAATAAAAGCCTGCTAAAAATATATGGAGGCTCTGATTATGTAGGTCTTCAAGAACAGGCAAATTGAATGGTTTAAATAAATGCATATTTGTATGGATGGACTAGATCTGCACTGTCTAGTAGGATGGCAATAAAAATTAAAGAAAATTCAATAATATTAAAAATTCAATTCTTAGGTGACATTAGCAAAATTTCAAGTGCTAAATAGTCACATGTGTCTAAAGGCTATGATTCTAAGTCAGTGATGGCGAACCTTTGAGCTCGGTGTGTCAGCATTTTGAAAAACCCTAACTTAACTCTGGTGCCCTGTCACATATAGAAATTTTTTGATATTTGCAACCATAGTAAAACAAAGATTTATATTTTTGATATTTATTTTATATATTTAAATGCCATTTAACAAAGAAAAATCGACCAAAAAAAATGAGTTTGCGTGTCACCTCTGACACACGTGTCATAGGTTCACCATCACTGTTCTAAGTAGTGTAGTAGAACATTCCCATCATCACAAAGAGTTCTGCTGGGCAGCACTGGGCGAGGCTCAGTGTCTAAATTATAAAGCTAGTTTGGTTTTCCTTAGAGCTTTTTCTTTATTTATAAAACTTTTTTTAAAAAATGTATTTTATTGATTTTTTTACAGAGAGGAAGGGGAAGGGATAGAGAGTTAGAAACATCGATCAGCTGCCTCCTGCACGCCCCCTGGTGGGATGTGCCCGTAACCAAGGTACATGCCCTTCACCGGAATCAAACCTGGGACCCTTCAGTCTGCAGGCCAACGCTCTATCCGCTGAGCCAAACCGGTCAGGGCTATTTTATAAAACTTTTTGTTTTTTATTTTACCGAGCCTTTTGTTCTTCAGTCATATGTATCCATTTAAATATTTTTCATATTAAATTGAAAATGCATGTAGTTGCACAAATAAATAGAATGTACTCCTAAACAAGTAGCAATTTTAAATTGCTACTTTGCACAATGCTCTTTTTAAAAATTTGCATAACTGAACAAATGTGTACAACTATATTAAAAACCCATTATAGTTTGATATTATCTATATACTAGTGGCCCGGTCCATGGATTCATGCACATTGAAAGGAAATTAATCAGAAGAAATATTTTTAATATCGCTATTCACCCTTTCTCTATAAAGAAGTATCAACCAAATTCACGATCAACAATGGATCAACAATGGTAGTTCGAAACACATATGTGCGACTGGCACCAGCGAGAGCTTTATATGTATCGTGCAGATGTTAAGTCATAGATATAGATATAGAATAAACTTGCTTAATTAGACCTGCTTTCTGATTTAGCTAAACTTTTCCCAGCCCAGTGAAGCACCCCAACTCCTCTTTCAGGTAATTGTCAGCAACACAGCAATAAATATCAATATAAAGCAGATTATTATTGTAGATCACTCAGGGAGAACAGAGGGTAAAATATTTAACTGCAGCAATGTTTGACTTATATTTTGCACAGTGAGAAAACCTGAAGTCATTTTCAAGGTCCACCATTTCTTACTTCTCTTTAGTTGGGTCCAGTTTCTAAGCTTCTTCGTTTTCCTTCTAAATCTCCTTTCCCAGCGAATGAAAAGAAAATAGGATTCCACCGAGTCTCCTATCTACCTACTCCAGGACTTTGGTGAGGATCAAATGAGATGAGGCATGGGAAAACACT
>NW_006287821.1:512696-513707 GCF_000327345.1 Myotis davidii
GAAAACCAAACAACCCCCTCCACTGGGGCCGGGCAGGCCTCTTCTCCCTACAACTCCAGACCTAGGTGGAGGCAGGCCTGAGAGGCCCCCCAGGATCAGACCCTTCCCCCTGACAGCAGAGCGGTCTCTGCAGTGAAAGTGGGCTGAACCTTACTGGGGGCATGGCTAAACCCGCCCTCCTAGCCACCTGGCTCTGCCCTAGCCCAGCCCCCACCCCACTCCAGGAGATTGGAACCCCCCCTGAGCAGGTACAGCTGCAAAACAGCCATGCACAATTTAAATAATGGCGCCAAGCGGGAAGGTTTGACAGTTACTCCCTCTTCGGCCTCGCCACCCCCCTAGCAGCCCCCTAATGCCCTGCCTGACCAGCGCCTCCAGGGACAACCACCGCTACAGGGCTGCTGGCCAGAGCCCGCCCCTCCGAGGCCTGTGGAACCCTCTGCAAAGCTTCCATAGCCACAGTCCCAGGAAACAATCATACCCTCCTCCCCTAATCAGCACCTGCTACCTGTTAGGGTACTTGTGGGCTTAAAAATAACAATCCCCTCCCGTTTAGACATCACTTACTTGATGAAACATTTCTAGGTTTATTAGCTCAGAACCTCCTCATGACAACCTCCTCATGAGGTAGGTGGAGATTACAATTCCCATGGTATATGCGTACGCAGAAATGAAGCTCAGAGAGTTAAAGTGTCAAGCACAGTGGTTCCCAAGGTGCAGCACACGCCCCACAGGGGGTGGGGGGGCAATTTGATTTTAAGTGGGGACAATTCCAGAATGAGTTAACAGTGAATTTTTTGCATTTCTTATGGTTCAAAGGGGCCTCATCTACAGTGTATCCTATATAATGAAAGGCTAATATGTAAATGACTGGAATAACCGGTCATTACGCTGTGCACTGACCACCAGGGGGCAGATGCTCAACCCAGGAGCCGGGCTCACAACTGGCGAGCCCAGCGGCGGTGGCAGGAGCCTCTCCCACCCCCGCAGCAGCGCTAAGTATGTCCGGGG